>NW_027469558.1:0-101768 GCF_051020765.1 Lasioglossum baleicum
AGAAGGGGTTGTCGAAGGGGTAGTCGATGTAGGGAATTTGCAAAATGTTCTGTTCGCGGCAGCTTTCCATAGAATAAAATAATACCGAAGCGTATCTTGTAGCAAAAGTTGTAAAAAGGAGAGGAAGAACAAATGTAAAATAAAGGAGGTCTACCATTATATCCGATCTTGTAATGTATTGCTTACAGAATTTTGTTCTGTATATAGTATTTTGAATCTACTTTTTCGAGAAATTTGTGTAATATTTATGTATCTATTCAAAGCAGTACTAACGTTTTCTTGAACTAAATTATTCATTAAAATTTTGGTCGGTGAAATTGTTAATGATGTTTTCCAGTATCCATGGAATCATTTCAAACGTATGAATAATGATGTATGTCCCGTATTGGACGTGAAACCAATTAAACCACAATTTCTATAAAAACATGTTTAACGAAGGCTTAATCGTTCATATTCATAGAACTTTACGCAGTTGTAGAATAACCAAAAATATTTTATTCATTATCTTTTCTTCCTTATATCTACTATTCATTCAAGGAATAGAAGTCCATTTCAATGTAACTGTGGTAATACTCTTTTGGTTGAATATTTCGAAAATCTTCGGAGATAGGACAGTGTCGTGAATATAAGAATTTTCGTTTTCAATTTCGAATACGACTATCTATACTATTTTACAAAGAATCTGATTATTTAACACTCGAACTTTTAGTGTGTGCAATTGGTATTGATTAATATGATATAACGAAAATAAAAGAGAGTATGTAATCGTGACTCCATTTTAATAAAATATCAATGTAATAAGTTCTACTAAAGACAGCTGCATATTTTCAACCGTAGCAAAAATAAAATATCGGGAACTTGTCATTTTCAATGTCATCGTAGGCTCAGTGTTAAGTAGTAAATTATACGATTGATTTCTGTAGTTTATTTCTTCTGACAAACGTTTTACGTATTTATTTTATGAGCATATTTTAAATACTCGTCAAATATTTTTTGCTAATTTGCAGCATTCAAAGTTTCGGCGGAATCAGTGATTACGACTACCCCATCAAAATATTTTTGTCATATCAAACTACATCTAAAAAGTTATTTTCAGATAATTTGTATTATTCTGTTACAAATTTCATATTACTATGTCATTTGCTGTATTTGGTGTTTTGAATAGTTATCGTGCAAAAAATATACATTACATTGCATATTGCACATTTATAATTACAAAATCACGATTTCAATATAGTTATCTATTCTCTTCTAGATGAAATCTATAAAAGTAACTACACGTAAAATTAATATGGTTAAATTATATTTGTCCAAGTGGATTACATTCGTAGAAAAAGATTCAAATATTATTTTTATCAGTTAAAATTTTGGGTATTAGTTCATCTATCCAGGTGTGGATACCTATTGAAATTATATACATTCACTATTGCCTTCATATCGTGTAACATTTGTTGTAATAGATCTAAATCTAATTTCTTGTCGTCGATGATGGTGGTCTTATTTTTTATACATTTTCCTCTAGTGAATATATTTGTAACAAACTTCAAGCACGAATATCGTCAATTTCAAATTTTTCAAATTCCAGTAATAGATGCTAGTTGCGCTCAATTCCCTTCGTAGCGAAATGTTGAATTCACACGTCTTTATTAAACGTAAATTATTTAAAAAGGGTTTTGAAACGATTAATAATTATCGCAGAAATTTTAACATTTACTTGACATTACGTTAACAAAAATATTTTTTGCTAATAGTCCATTTAATATGCCATTAGTAATAATAAGAAACAAATTCTACTTAAAGTTAATAATGTAAGCCTGTATAAAGAAAGACGTGATTGATAATTGTTTTGTCAAACGACATGTAGGTAATAAGTGTTGACTGATTTATATCATAGTATATGGTATATAAATATGTTGTAGATTTAATGTGTCACAAAATTATAAGATATATGCTGTAACATAATTATTACAAATAATACGTCATCTAATATGAATATTGAGTGGAATCAAACAGTATAACCACTCGCTTTTGCCACCACTTTCTTAGTGATTTTCTTAGCAATTTTAGGAAAGATATTGCACAACTAATATAATTGCATATCTTATTGTTATAAGCAGTTGTAGATGTATTTTTGTACGCTATATCGTCATAGCTGTCAAAATGGTCTAGATTATTGCATTTCATTCCTTTTCTTAAACTAGAATACTGATATCCCGGAAAATTTGATAATACGTCGTAGTGTTGTGTCACATCTCCGGTGCAAATTCTTGTAGTTCTCCTATATTCTTGACTACAGTCGTTTCACGCCATTCCTAATGGAACTAGTACTTAACCATGTATTTTCAAATTTCAGAATTCATTCACAGATGTTTGCTGCAGTCATTTTATATCGTTAAACGTAACAGCAATTAACTTATCATTCCGATCATCGCTACGTCATTTTTCTACTACCATATCATCGTTTTTGTAACGTGCATTTTACGTTCTTTTCAATAAAATATTTATTCATAAATGCTTAATTTCCAAAAGTAAGAATATAAAGCGCCAAAACTGTACAGAGAACAATTATTCTCCATTTTTTCTTATTAATTTATTAGGAATCAGCTAGTGGTAGCTTGTGTATATCTTTCACGATCACTGTATGTCATGACTTTTTTAGTACGCGACGCACACAAACAGACATTGTAACTCCCGTAAACATCCTGTTCATCACTCCGGAAATCGTCTCGGCATACTTCTCAATTTTATCAATATGCTCATTTTCGGACAAATTATTCCAAATCGACAAGATAATGAAATAGTATATAAAGCGGAAATCGAACAAGTAAAGGCAGACATGATTTATAAATTTCACAGCTAAGAACTCTAATTATATCCGTTGTAAAATTGAACTTGTGAAAGTAAGGACGCTGTTGTTGGACTACGGCTTAATTACTTGTTTTTTTTTTCTTTATGTATTTTCTATTCATACTTTACATATTAACAGCAGCCCTTTGCTGTGCAAAGTGGGGAGCACGTGAAACGCGAGCTGTACGCTGCAACGGAGTTCCAACTCATCCATAATAATAATATGCTTGCATTTGAATTTATCTGACGGCGTTCACTATGCATTGCTCACTTGAGGTCCACTGTGAAATGTGTAGAGCCGACGATCACCATCAACCGTCCTTAACCCACCCATTTTAACGCGATGGTCGAAGTAGAGCGAACGCGCAACCCTTATTGTAGAAATTACACCTTATATTATACCCCTATTAATCTAATCTTGTGGCACCGTGTGACAAAGGAAACGAACGAAACATCGAGAGAATGCGAGACAGACATAAGAAATAAATACAAGGGCGTAGACTCATCCCTAAACCATTAACTTAAGATTTAGATATTAGATATTTAGATTTTAGTAATTACTAAGTAGCATCATAGTGAGATGCACAATTGATTTAAAATACAAAATACACCTAAAATTTTAAACGATTTTCATAAACAATCTTAATTATTATTACTTGTTTTCCCATACCCTATAAATCATCCGACCTACTGCCAAAATAATCATGCTTTGCTTATGCAGTATTACTCTCGCAAACTTGCAATGTATGATTCAAGTAAAGGAATTTTATGATAACTTACGCCATATTAAAGTATGACGTTACCGAGCGTGACAGTTGTGGTTTCGGTAGTGGCGTGGTGGAGTAGGGACTGTGAGTGAGCGCGTTACACAGGGAGAGAGTGGAGTACCCTCTTTCCCATCGAACGAGAAAATTGACTTCAAGTGACAAACGAATATTATATGAATATACCATTATCTTATAACAATACTCTTAGAAAGATGACAATAATAAATGTATAATTCGATTATATGTATAAAACTGTATGCTAATTATATTACAATTATCTCTGACCCCGCATTTCTATGCACTTAATGAATTTCTATTTACTTAACAAATTTTTTTATAAAGAATAATAAAAGTTATTTCATCCATGAAGTCATACATTGAGACATCATTAATGTATGTAACGTAACTTATTTCATTAAGAAAATTCTAATTAAAAAATTCTGATTTTAATATATAAGTGATAATTTTAACCCTCTTTCGATCGTAGCGCATATAGTACACTTTAATCTGTAACTAGTAGGTTATTTTAATTATTTACATGATTTTATTAGATTTAGATTATGATAATTGATGAACTTATAACGTATTTCTTATTAGCGAATGACGTGAAATTATTTTTGTTCTAATTTTGTTATAAATACAATAATTTTTCGTGTATCAGCATTATTGCTAATACGAAACCATTAGCAATGAAGGAAGCAATGGAGGAGGCGAGAAAGGAGAAGATTATAAAATATTAACCATTTGCCTCTTCCTTGCGTAGCCAAGGATACATCATACATGTCGATGCGTTTTCCGGCGGCTCCCTCGGTGCGGGTGATTCCGGAAACGAGGAAGTCCTCAAATTGCTGCGCGTCTCTCAAGATCAGGCCAAATTGATGAAACGCCACATAGTTTCTGAGTTGGTAGCTGGTTCGAGGTTAACCATTTATATGGTTATGACATTACCAGCGTCAGGCAGTATATCACGCCGGCACTCCACCCACCGAGATCAACCCCGCGGCAGTGTACTCCCGCTACATAGATCCTGCAAGTTCATCCGCTGGAGCCCACGCTGATCCTATGGCGAGAACAACGGCCACACAACCAATGGCAAGTCCCGCCTACGTAGATTCATCGATCTCAGGCGACTCCACCACGGAGGATGAACTTGACCTCCCCTGAACTCCCGTCGCCAACAGTGTCCTGAGCCCTGTTCATACGGTATATAGCCCGTTCGGGCCTGGGTACAGTACACGGCAAGCGTGCCGCTCCTGAGCTCCGATTCCACTCCCTGGCAGTCTTTAGTATCCACATCCCGCCTTCCTTCTCATTATATTCATTAGTATCGGGTTATGAAATAATATTAATCATTTATACATTTTATTATTCCGCTTATTATTTCTTTCTTGTTTTTTCGTTCCTTTCTCTTTTTTCGTATTATAATTTCAATTACGTTTTTTTTTATTTGTATTGTTTGCGCAATGGTTGTCGAGGAGGGGGGGGGGTGTTGTAAAGAGCTCTCCTGTCCCATTAGATGTATGTATGTATGTATGTATGTAGGTTGTCCCCTTCGGCGCGAAAGTCCGGGCTTCTCCCGTGTTTCCGGTACTTCGCCTGTTGATTCGTGTCCACGGAGTCTGGAATGAAACACATACATTTTATTTCATTGTAAATCCATACTTATGTACGAATTGTATTTGTGAGGTGCTCGGCCCCCCGGGACATGAAGTTTATCTGAATAAGTACAACAAATTAACGTGTGCCAGTGCTAATCCTTGAAATACCGTTTCGGCAATATTATTACACCTTGGTAAATACCATATTGCCGACCCTGCAACTCATGAGTGTAGAACATTCGATACTCCTTTGGTGCCGCGATATTAAAACCCTCACGATTATCAGATCTTGACCTTATTTCATGCTTTTGAGACGCCGAAACGCCGAAAGCCGAAACATCGAAACTCCGAATAATCGAAAGATCAAAGCGACGAAACGCCGTGACGCGGACAGAGCCCACTGTCCTGTCACGGGGAAATACGTGGCAAGTATGGAAATAAAATTTAAAGCAATTTCGTCACAGGGAAATACGTGGAAAGTATTAAAATAAATTAAAAACACCCGGGTGTTCAACCTTCGTGTAAGAGCCCCCTTCCTAAAAGCAACTATGTTTCTCGTATTAATACTTATTTCGCAATACCAGTGTAATACAGGTACCGAACAGTCTGAAATATTCAACGCAGGTTTTCAGGATAGGTATACGAATACAGAAACGTTCCGTTTGAGGTACAATATGGAACTGCTTTATTCGTTTGTTCTCGGTTTTTATACTATAATTTTCTGGTTGAGTATGCGGTCCCTAGCCACGTGTTGTCTGGCTTTGGCTGATTTTGCTACGGTTGCTGTCTGGGCGATGCGTCTGGTGATGCGTGGGCTGGAGTTTGGCTGGCGTCAAACCCCCCTTCTCAGACTGTGCTTCACTCCTGTCAAGCGTACGATCTTGGGTTTGATTTGGACGACTGATTCTTCTTCCTCTTCTAGGTCTTGGAAGGTCACACAAGGTCTTCGTAGAATCGGTGTGGGTACTTGAATTACGGTTTTGGTGCTTGGAGGTATCGTGATTTGGTTGTTATTACAAATATCTTCATGCATAAAATTGCAGGTATGCAACGCCTTAGTAACCCTGTCTTATACAAAGTGTAACCTGTGACTAATACTAATGATATCCATCCAATATAGGTGAGTATAGAGTATGATACATTGGTTAGTGTGGTGAGTCTGTGTTGGGTTTGCGTTTTATTGATCTGTTCATCTAATAGATAAAAATTGTGTTTATAGTTATTGAAATTTGGTGGGACTCTAGGTATTATGGGTATTTTATCCGATATGAATCCAGCTTTTTCTGTGTCTATGATGTATGTGATAGTGTAGTTGTTTATTTTTATAATTCCTCCTTTTTGTACTTCTCATATTTTCATTGTGTTGTCTGCGTATGAAAGTGTGCAAGGGGTGTTTGGCTGAAGTCGTACTAGGTTTTTCTAAGTGAAGCGTTTCGTGTGTTGCGCATAAGGCCGTAATCGTTACACTATTTATGGTATTGTAATGAATTTGTTATTTGTTTTCATGCGTATGAATGCTAAGTGATCTATCTTGAATATAGCCGTACTGCATTTTGATTTACATACATTTTCTTCTTTGCCGTATCGAACCGGTTGATTATTTCTAGAGACTAATCCTATACTAATGGTTTTACATAGTGTTCGCAATTGTTCATTGTCCATTGTTATGTTTGCGGATGTTCGTATTAACGCATATTCGTAGTTCAGAATTGGGGCCCTAAATATTTCTCCTGATTTCTTGGGTACAGCGTAGTATTTTACAAGTTTCCAGGGTTCTTTTTTTAATATTGGAGTTTTAATTAGGTGTATCAAATTGTCTTCTTTAGTCGCTAGAACTAATTCGCTAATATCGATTATTTATTGAAAGTTAGGTATGGTAGGTTCTATGAATTGATGACGGAAAATTGTTAATTTCTCCATTGTTCTTATAAATGTATCTATAGGTATGAATATTGTGTCTATTATAACCTTTTTGCCTAATGTTACATGAGGTAAAAGTCGTCGATTCTATTATCTAGGTTCGACAATATTATTTCTATAATTAATAATGTATCGATTAAATGTTCCTCATTTCTATTTGACCTTATCCTTGTATCTTCTTGAGTAATTCTATCTAATACGTGTTGTGATGCTTCATCATGTATGAAACTTCTGATTAATGCTGTTTGGTTTTGTATTATTTGAGAGAATGTTTTCTGTTTGTCATAGAGTTTGTATAGATTTTCATTCACAAGTTTCAGGTCAGTTTCGTCCAATGATCCAAATAATGATTTAGATATACTACCTATGGCGTTAATAAGTCCTCTTTTTGGTCTAAGGTGTAACAGTATTCGTAGTTTGTCTAATCGTCGTTGGAGATTATTAACATTTGACTTTATAGTTTGATAGTCTGTAGTCCCGCAGTCTGTTTGTTGCTGTTTGCAGTACTCTTTTTGGTTGCGTTTGGTGGTATATATTTGTTCCATAGTGTCAGTTAGTTCTTTCATGCTAAATATTAGTGTAATTTTTGTTTCTGTGTGATATGTGTACGCGGTTTCAATTTCATCCGTTACTATTTGGCTGTTTCCTACCTCCTGAATTATTAGGTCCTTCCCTGTGATTTGTCGGATCTGGAATAATATGGTTTGATTCTATTCCCGTGTACTGAAACTAGTTTATCATATATGAATATATCATAATTAGGGGTTTTAACTTCAAATATCTCGTACGGTCCTAACTATACCTGAGCGAGCTTATTAGCTTTACATTCATTATGCAAAAGTTCTAAGTCTCCATTCTTGTATATAATTTTAAGTTTGATTTTACTATCTTGTGAAGCTTTATATTTCTTTTTATTTTTTTGCAGTTATTCCTATCGCGTGTTCTAAGTATTCTAGATGTATTTGTTCCCAAAGTTCTACCAGAGTGTTTTTGAATAAATTAGGGGTAATTGCTATAGCAGAAGGTAGATTGGCTCGTCTTCCGAATGATAATTCAAAAGGTGATAACCTGTTCCTG
Source organism: Lasioglossum baleicum (assembly GCF_051020765.1). NCBI lineage: Eukaryota > Metazoa > Arthropoda > Insecta > Hymenoptera > Halictidae > Lasioglossum > Lasioglossum baleicum. Next base: position 8,210 of record NW_027469558.1, read on the forward strand.
CATGAATCGTGGTGTTGTAAGCTAGGCTAACGTATTTCAGTTTTTCATCCAATCATTTTGTTGTTGACTAATATTAGTTCTCGGCATGTCTTTTATCATTGCATGAGCTCTTTCGAGACTAACATTGGACTGTGGGTGAAAGCGGTGGTTTTTATATACTTTGTGTTAAACATGTTTTCAATTCTGTCATTAATTTACATATGAAATTGTGCCCTTGATCGATTAGCATGAGTCTGGGGGAGGCAAATATGTATATGTAATGATCTAGGAGGGAGTTGATTATTGATGATGCTTGTTGATTCTTTAAAAGTATCAGCATTAGGTATTTTGTTAAACAGTCTTTTATTGAGAGTACAAACTGGTTTCCTGATTTGGTTCTTGGTAATGGTCCGATTATGTCGAGTCCCATTTTGACGTTCGGGTTTTCTGGTGTATCAGTGATGATTGCATGTTCTCTTGTCTTACCCTTGTTAATTTGTTAGTCTGACAGGTTTTGCAGCTTCATATGTATTCCGTTACATCTTTCTCCAAGTTTTTCCAAAAATATTTGCTTTTGGTTAGTTCAATGGTGCGGTTCTCTCTTATATGTTGCTGTAGGTCGTGGGATTCCTTCAGGATTGCTTGATTTCTTATCTTGATTAAGTTCCTTTACACAGTCTGTTGCAAATTTCATACTCTTACCTTCATAATCTTTCGTTAGGAATCATAACATTAGTTGTATATTGATCTAGCCCAGTCCCTTGATGTCTTGATTGCCGAATTTATGTTCTTCTGGTATTGTTGCAGAGCCATGAGGGCATGTAACTTGAGTAACAATCTTTTTCGTTATATGGTCCTAGGACGTCGTATGATACTGGGCTCCAACATTGTTTGTTAGGTTCCAGTTTGGTTGGCGTATTCTTGCTTGGTGATGTTTTCCAATCTTCATATGATTCGAGCAGTTCACTTTCATCATCTATGTTCGTCGTGGTTGATGGGCTTCCTAGTTCCTCTGGTATGGAATCCTCTATTTCCTGTGGATTTATTATTCGCATTTTGATTATTACCTTTTCGTCATTCACTATTCGCTCCGCGAATAATCGTGATAATCCGTCTGCTACTACGTTATCTTTTCCTTTCTTATATTCGATCTCATAGTCATACTCTTCTAGCCTCAGTCTCCATCTCATTAGTCCCGATGAAGGATCCGTGATATTATGTAACAATTTCAATGCCTGATGATCCGGTTGTATTATGAAGTGTCTTCGGAGTTAGTATTAGCGTAACCTTTTGATTTGCCCAAACTATGGCTATTGCAGCTCTTTTTCCGTGGTAGTATAATTTCTTTCTGCGGAATTCAGGGTAGGTGAGATGAAACTGCAGGGATGTCCGTCCTATAAGAGCACAGCTCCAATCCCCTCGTTGCTGGAATCCGTAGTCTGTACAAATGTCTTGTTAAAATCAGGGTATTGTAGTGAGGTTGCTCGCATAGTTCATTTTTCAAAGTGTTAAATGCTGATTGTTGTTCTTTTTTCCATTGAAAGGGAGTTTCCTTTTGGTTAAGATTATTAGGGGTTTCGCGATGTTGGCGAAGATTTTAATGAATTTACGATAGTATCCAGGTAATCCAAGAAATGATTTTATTTTCGTTATGCTTGTAGGATTAGGGAAACTTTTTATAGAGTTCATCTTTTTTGCATTTGGTATGATTCCGTCTTTAGTGATGATGTGTCCTAGGTATTCGAGTTCGTGTTTCAGGAATTCGCATTTGTCAGGCTGTATCTTCAGTCCAACTTCCTTCAGTCTGTTAAATGCTATTGCTAGGTTGCGATTGTGTCCTCGATAGTGTTTCCAAGTATTACTATATCGTCTAAATATACATATAATACTAGACAATCAGTCCTCGTATTGCGCTGTCCATCATTCTTTGGAATGTGGCTGGCGCATTCTATAGACTAAAAGGCATTCTTTTGTAGTAACAATATTCGTCCGTCGTGCTGAAAGCAGTGTAGCTTTTGTGGTTGGGGTTCATAGGTATTTGACGGAAGCCTGAAGAGAGATTCAATGCACTGAAGAATTTAGCGATTCCTAGGTGGACGAATATGTCATCGGCTTGCGGAAGTGGATATGCATCCTGATCGGTGAATTTATTTAACTTCCGAAAGTCAATCACAATTTTACATTTTTGTTTGCCAGACGCATCCTGTTCTTTGGGCACTACCCAGGTTGGTGCGTTACAATGTGAATCTGAATCTTTTATTATACCTTTGTCTTACATTTCTCTAATTTGGCTTTGGATCTCTTTTCTGTGGCATTCTGGAGTTTTGTATGCCTTAATATTGACTGGTCTGTCTGTTTTAACGAATATGTTGTGTTCGGTTAATGTGCTACAGGGCACAGGCTCATTGTCAGTTGAAATGATGTTATGATATAATTTTCTTAGTAGGTTCCCTTAAACCTTCTTCGATGTTATCGAGTCTAAGCTTGATCAATATTTCTGTGATTTTGGGATTATCTGAGTCTATTTGACTGTGATTCTCAATTTGAATATCATGGTCACCATTATTGAAGACACAAGCACGAACGGGTTCATCGTTGAGCTTATCTACGTGGGTAACTGACCGTCTGCTGTGGACCCTCTGGGTGGTTGGAGTTGGAGCAACATTCGCCACTAATCGGCATCAATTAAGATCGACCGAATGACCATATATAACTAGAATTATTGGTTATACGGACCCAATTAAACGCTGTGCCACCGACATAATGATAATAAAAGTTTAAACATCGGAACACGCTTTCTCGAATGATCGAGCATTCCGTCCCGATATCTACTAGACATTCGTTAATCTCTTCTTACACACGACACTGTTTACTGGATTTTGTCTCGTTTCTATTTCCGAGTCTCTAGTCAATTTGTCCTCTCTAACTATTCATCATTTTTCCGCTGGTAACATTCAGAATCCAAACGAACTAATAACCCAGGTATGATACACTTGACACGTTTCCTCGGTGGTTTTGAAACGGAAATAGATCCCTCAATCTTCGCCTATGAAAGTAGTTTAGGCTCCTTACAATGGCAACAGTGGCTAATATGCTTAGACTTTCTATCGCGGCCTACTTGACTATTCTTATTCCATGTGTTCTTCCTTTCCCTAACTGTTTCATAACTTTTAACACTCTTTATCCATTAAATTTCCGACACGGGAAACAAACTTAGACATTCATACTTCTCGGCAAGTATTTTGGTCGACGTTGTTATCATCGCGGATTCCATATATAATTAATACATCATATTACTTGCAGGAATATCTAATTTTTATTAACATATTTTTTAATCTTATAAGAAGAACATGTTTCGTAACCCTGGCCAAGTAAACGGTTAAATCTAACCGCTGCTTCTAATAATTTACGCAGTCTGCATTCTCCGGGAATTTCTGATAATGGCGGTCGCAGATGCCTCCTATGAAGCCGGTGTATTTTGTACGCAGACCTACCATCCCTTCGAAATCCCACGTTTCTTTAGAGTTGGTAAATATAATTTATAGTTGACATTCCAATCGTATATCAGACCTATGTATTTGGACTCTTTCTAGTCATTTAACAGCTGTGAAACATTTTGATTCCGATTTGAATTCTGACAACCAGTTTTCACTTGCATATCCCATTAGTTTAGTATTAATCGGGTTCACTTGTAATAATCCTGCAAGCACTTCAATCAGTTTCGCAAAGTTGGATTCCCATATACGTGTGACCTGACTCGGATCCTATCTCGAGATCCGTATCGCCTACTATAACGTACGACAGACCAGTCACGGCTTAGCTTTGATAACCCCTTGACATACAAATTAAATATATTTCTTACGATTGAAAAGTATTATTTCATTTCCCTGAGTTGAACTAAAGAACGGAAGCTGCAAAGGAATATATTTCTTTTTTTCGCCCTTTGATGTCTTCTTTTAAATTACATCATCCAATGATTTTCATTTCTCCTCTAGTCAATTTTCTGTGACCGTCTGCACAGGCGGTATCTTTGGAAACCGAACACCATGACGGTACGTGCCAACTACGGCCAACCTGCTGGGATCGAGCGACAAGCTGGTAGTTCCGCCACCTCGTGGTTCACGCTGGAACCCTGGCTTAAGGTTCTGGGCACCCTAGAGACTCGGCAGAGGGAGCTGTCACCGATAGAGTAGGACCATCTTGTCCGTAAGCGGATGATGATACGGTTACGACCGTGATGACAACAATGATCATGATGTTCATGAGAGTACGGGCAGGGGTTCTTCCAAGCCCCGTGCTTTAATTTGTCCACAGGATTCCATAGCGGTGGTGGACTTGATTGTAGCCTTTAACATCTTATTGCGAAGTCGATATGAGCTCGAGCTCACGGTGTGGCGCGGTCGCCGAATGGCGAGCTGTGATACGCAGATAATACTAGTACTCTACGCAAGTCAATTACTTAAATTGGCATGTAAATCACGCGTAGTAATCCTACTTCTGATTTGAATTTTTGTAGCCAGCATATACGTAGACGACGTTTCCATCGTAGAGAAACATTTTCGCACAGCACTTTTTACGTAAGCACATACGTAAGGAGATTACGTTAATAAAACGTAAAATATGGCTATTATTTTTCTATATTATTAACAAAACGGTTCTTTTATTTCATTTACTATTAACATATAAGTAAAAATATAACATATACTTTACACATTATTTGGTATAATAATCTCTTATATAGAATTTAATGCCGTATTCATATACAAGATGAAATATTGACCAGTTATATTTACAAAATTGAAAATGACTTTCGTATTTTGACCAAAACGCACAACATCGTGAGAGAACGCGAGTTACTAAAAGTCGTCTCATTAAAAATGCGCTCAGTGTAGAGATGTGCCTAAAATTTGCATATATCTTGTTATTTTGGCGAAGCATTTGTCGTGGACATATAATACTCGAAATCTTAAAGTGCTATTGTCACCTAGGAATCGAGCTTTAACTGAGAAAGACGAGCAGATAGATGAAACAGAAACGTAATAGATGACGTATCAACAGAGTATTATTTCAGTCATGTACAGTCACCAGAAATTGTTTGACACCCTGTATGAATACTATTAATTAGGTAGAACATCGAAGTTTTCAATTCTAGAATGTGAAACGAATCTAGGACGCGAATAATTCACTCTTTCAGTGACAAACCGAATTTCCCTACATTTAATTAGTTGTAATTACTAGTCTTCGTTGTTTAAAACAAATAAGGCAATCATTAGAATTGCATAAAGGTATTATTATTTTGCAAGGAAAATCTTACATGGAAATCATCAGATTTATAAAAAATGATGCTTCATATTGAGAGAATGATGAGCGGGCTGCTATACTGAGAGCGACAGAAATGCGAATAGGTGTGTGATTGGCAGTTTAAAGTGTGCGCGGATAGATGAAAGAGACCGTTAACAATGAGATCGGATGAACGTGTCCTCATTGAAACCACGCACTCCGCTTCCTATCATATACATGCTCTCTTCTTAAATCGTGTTTTTCACGCGTAACCGAAAATCCGCACACACTTTGAACTAAGATCGCACACGCAGTCGATCTGCTATCGTTCTTGAGATACACACTAAGTTACCCTAGAGATATCACTCACCATTCCCACACTCGGCCATCCTGACCCAGGCTCCTATCATCAAGATTGAAACGGTCCATCATACGCACAATCAAATACACCCATCTATGCACACAAACACTGATCTGTTACGTTCTACGCAGCTCAACTTATAATCCATGAAAAATTGTCTAGGTCCACTATCGAAGAGATGTTTTGCAACATCGTCGATGAAATGGAGATCTAGTCGGTGACAACTACTGTCAAAAACCGTATACTGAATTCCTACTTAAATAACACGTTAAACTATAGGAAGCCATTTGCAATTTGTTTTAATTCGTTACGAACAATATTTGAGGAACAGGTGAAATACGTTAATGTCAACTTCCAAGTAAACACACACACACACACACACACACACACACACACACACAAGAAATTTTATTAGGGGAAAGAAGTAAATAATATTTAAATCCCGCTTTGATTCCGTATTGCCATTCCGCATTGCGTGTTAAAAATGGTAGAATATATTAGGGTGGGGAAAAATATATATGAAATATAAATTGTGGTTATAATTTATTTCAAATAATGTCTAAAATTTTATTACATTCATATAAATTGTAATTTAAAATTATAAAAATAATGGATTCTTTTTTTCCCACCCTTGTAACATTCGACCATTTTTAACTCGAATCAACTGTCTTTCCCAAGTGTTCAATCGCGTTTTAAAATGGCGTTGCGGAAACAAAACGGGATTGCCTCACAAAAACTAATTGTCGCATTTTCCCGGAAAAAGGGAACTGGCTTCACCGAGAGCCGAAGGAATAGTCTAGCTATCAGGATTGATCATAATAGTTGCCAAGATTCGTGGATCGCTAGAAAGGAAAAAGTGGAAGCAGCCCAGCTACACGTCTACCAGTTAAGGTACCATTTACGCTCGAGTGTGAAATTGATAGCCACTACATACCCGCTTTCCATCCCTCCATGTTCCAATTAACTTAAACCTACGCTCAATCTCCACTTTCTCTATTAATCGGGCAAATTTTAAATAATATTGACAATGAAAGAAATTGAAGTCAATGCGAGGAAAATTCATTGAGAAATAATCGATGGATACGTTAGGCGAAACGCGTATTACAGGATTACAAGGATTGCTCCTCATGGATTCCTCATCCGTTCCTACACCTCATTTCAAATACTCTCTTACTGTTATATATTATTATCATATGTACATTAAACAATAAACAGATATACATCGTTTGAAATTGATGGACGGATTAGTGAACAAATATCGAGTTGTTATAATTTTTGTTGGAAAAGAGAAGTCATTCGATGTGCATAATATTCGTCATTTATGAATTATATATTTAGATACAATGTAAATATACTTTTCATAATATTCATTTTGTTATGAAATTGTTAATGAAATTTTACCACGTAATTGAAATATTTTTCAAGTCAGGATATCGTAAAAATTTATTGCACACTTTATACGATGAAAGATTTCCTGGTTGAAAAATTAATAAAAGCACAGACGTTTCAAGTATATGAAGCGGGTTGGAGGAAAAAGCCTTGTGAATTAAACTGAGTATTTTAATAAAAATACACTCTAAAAATTATTCCTATGTGTTTATTGAAAAGGAATCAGAATTTTATATTATTTTAATGTGATATGTGAAAGTATAATATAGAATGAGGTTCTACTATTTCATTCTGAATAACTTGCTTAATTAAAATGGTTTACGGCTTTATAACTCGAATCGGGACAATAGCATTACAATTTCGTGCATGGAAGTTATTAACTTTACCGCTATTACAAATCTGAAATTACAATATGAGTTTTGGAGATTTTTTGCGATAGTAATTGAACATTTCAACTGGTTACTAAAGAAGTCAAATACTCAGATGCTCAAATAATCTAAATTTATTAACTTTGGTATGTAAGCACAAAATTATGATGCAAGAGTATAAAAATATTAAAACTAAATAACAAAGATAATGTGAATTAAATTAAATAACAAAAGCACAAAATTACGATTTCCATCATACGTTAATATCAAGTGTAACTGTGAAATATATTCAAGAATTTATTACTGCAAATTAAGCAAATTTAAATGTTCAAACATTGATATACATTATCGGGACAAAATTTTTACCAACATGTAACAATCGCATGATTCTGTGAACCTTCTTTAACTTAATAACAGAAACTTCATTCAAATTTGATGATGGAATCTTTTTATAAAATTCAACATAATATTAATACTACAATTCTCATAATAATCGAATAATGTTTCACATAACTGTCAGTGATAACAAACAATTCCTATAATAATCATAATCAGCATAAAATATAGTACCGAACAGATCACACCTTACGTGAATGAAGAGATTAAAGTAACAAACCTGAAATTTCGGAAAAAATAAAGAAATTGAATTTATTAACAGAATATAAAAGAAACTTATTCATTGCATTATAACAAAATGATTTCTATCCTTTAAGAAGGACCTTTCTACTATTTACCTTAGATTTATTAATATAATCGAGGACAATATTTGGTCCGACACTGAAAAAGGTTGCAGGCATATTCAGCTTATTTTTCTAAAAAGGTCTTCTCATTCTTCGTAACATCTTTTCAACTATATTTTTTGTCATTGGATTTTATCATCAATATTTATCGTTGATATCATCCTCCTAAAATTCCTCTTAAAAATTCCCGAAACCAACAACCATGAATAATATCATGCTATAATGGAATTATATTCTGTACCAGAATCCCAATTATATACGTTTTGTAATCGGGTAGGCCACTGAAACCACGTTTTCTGTAATAACTTCTCAACGACCTCTTAATCACTTTCTTAGAATCATTCAACTACTGTCATCTACTGCTATCCTCTCGCACTTCTTTCATACCTATGCTCTCTAGTACAGTCATGCATTTTGGCACATGCCCTCGATCGGAGGGTCGCGTACCCTAAATATTCGACACTAACATTCACACACACGTTCACTCGAAACTGTCATTAACATCCATGCGACCATCTTGCACCCGGTCACTTTCATCTGTTCCGCACGCACTTGAGATATTTTCTGACTATCTGTACTGAATCTGAGGCCGCTGTTCTTTATTATATTATTGCGCCTTTTCGGATAATGACCCGAGCTTTCCCTAGCAGTCTACATTTATCGTTCATTAGTGCAGACGTTGTCGTGATGATCTACTACAATTATAATTATATATACATTATATATCCAGGTAATATTTTAAGCGTGAAATGATGAAAACACAGTTCTGAACTAGCGACAAGCATTTTGTAATTATGTAAAGCTTGTAGGAAAATAAGAAAATGTCACGCGTCAGCAATTATCAACGATTTTTTTCTGTATACTACCACCTCATAAAAGATGTTTCCTGACAGTACATTATCTAAAAACTTTGTGTAATTTGCTTCATCTCATGTGCCAACTGCGCAAATTCAACGTTCCTCCAGCGGTACGTACAAATTTAGAACCACTGACATTAGCTTTGTAGACAGAATCACTTTGTAATACTGTAGAATCCTTCAAAAAAGGAACTAGACTCCGCGAATATAACAGAATCTTGAAATTCCAATTTCTATTGTAATAGATCAATAAAGAAGGTCGAGAATTATCAGTAAATAAAGACGTTTGTTCAAGCAGAGCAACGGTTTAGAAATTTTTATCCCTCTTGGTTTCAAAATAATTATAATTGGTTAAAAATTGGTTAAAAATAATTAGAATTGAACATGGATACGAATAACAATTATTGATAATGGAAATTATTCTTGGTTACGAATAACTATTATCATGACAATTTTCATTACTATTACGTACAAGTACAGTCCACCAATGACGCATCAAACGAATTATCAGACATGTCGAGCAATAACAGGTACGAATATTCATGAAAAAGGAATAGAATAACTAGTATTACTCTGATATATTTATCAAAATAAAATCCTAACTAAGATAATGGATATTTAATAATCAAAAACAATTTTTTTTCTCCATAATTGTTATTCGTAGCTAAACAGATTTCGAATCATTTTTAATAACATTGAGCAGTATAAAATGTTTCCACAATCTTTCATGCTTTATTCCAAGATTATAAATCCTCTTGCAAAATATACGGTAATTTCATAATTCATTGAAAATTGATCGATATCTAATGGATAGGTGTAGGTTTCATTTGTAAAATATGTTCTTGCCATTAAGACCGTTAAATATTGCACACAATATGCGTTGCATATTACACATTACAATCTGTAGACAACATCTTGTAATGGATATACCCATATAATTCAAAAGACAAATTGTTTTATTAAATATATGTTCGCTGTAATGTATGTAAACTGATGATTTCCCTTCGCATTTTTTAAAATATTCATTTCATGAAGTTACATATATAATATGCTCAATACTAAACTTATCCCGATCGATCGAAAGACCTGTAGCTGAAAAAATGAAGGAAGATGAACTTGAACTCATAATTATAAACTGAATTCATAATACGTACGTTAAAAGAAAAATCGGAAAGTCATGTGACCAACGCAATAATGCTGAAGCAGAATTATTAATAAAAAATTGAAAGACGATCATTTTAGACTGTAGTATTCTCGTGAAACAGTCGACACACATCTGCCTTGACTCGTCTCCATCAAAAATGAATTTAAAGCTTTGCAACAATAATCATTAATTTTGATAGAGAAATATATGCATTCCAAACATTTTCTTATAAATAATACTAATAAAATTTCTCGTACGGATAAAAATATGACAAAAATGCCATACCAATGTTAGCTATAAATATTTCATTAAAAAGTGAAGAAAACATTAATTTACTTTATCCTAATTTGTTCCTGCTTGATTTGCCTTCAGTCCAACTTAAAACTGAAATTGGTAAATAAAATTATTAAATAAGACTATTATATTCCTCATTGATTTACTCAATTATGCATAATGCATCAGGAATATTGAACAACAAATCGATTTAATGCATCAAATAAGTAATATATTGGGCTATTGTGCCGTGTTTCTCTTTTAGCAAATTTGACTGTCATTAAAATATAACGAAAGCATTATTTATGTATTTTAGGTCTGTATTCTTACAGTAATGAAAAAAAAAGGAAAAGTATTTCTTTTCATCGTAACTTAAATTTTCCAGGTAATTTGTTGATAAGTATTTCATAAATATTTGTGCATCCGTATATAGTATTAATTTATACTACAAAACACAGTAGTAAAATTTTTACAAGAACGTATTGATTTCCGTATAGATGTGTACATCTGATGAATACAATTACTTCGATGGAATTTAGTAAAAAGAAAGATCATATTACTTCGACCAAGATAATTTACTTAATTAAGTATATAGTCGCTATTTTTTCTCTGCCAATCATCCTTCTATCATAGTTCTGATAACACTTTTTTTAATAAGACAAAAAGTATCACATCCTATGATGATTCAGACATTTTCCCTTCAGAAAATTTCGGAATAAGAGAAATAAATTGATATCTGATGGTGCTACATCAGAATATACTATATATACTATAAAATATATATACCGTTATACATTGTATATTTTCCAACCAAAAATGTAATATGTGTAGTATAGAATCTCGTAAATGATAATGGAAATATTAATATCTTTAATTAACAAGAAATACTTAAATATGCAGCTAAGCACAATGCACATGGAGGAAATAATTTTCAAACTACAATATGTTTCTCTTACAACTCGTATTTTTCGATGCAGACAAGAAGCTTCATTATGGATTTACAATATTTTTCGACAAGACAGAAACGAAAAACTGTTTGAAGCAAATGTTATAAAGAGCTAACATGTACATACATATACGCATGCAATATATAACATATGTTCTATTATAGTGAACAGTTCATGAATATACGTTATCATATTCAACCTAACCTCGAAATTTCGATATCGAATTAAAATGATATTATGTCAGTTTCAGTAAGATTGACAGTAGGAGTATTCCTTGGAGTATTTTACTGAAGGAATGTATATATATTATCAATAACTGCAAATTTCCAGAAAATTTGAATTAAAATTTATTAAAAATATATTATTCGCTTTAACTTTCCCAAAAAGTTTGTACCTCCAATTATCTACACTCAATTAAGTATTACAAAATTATATATTCATTATAGTTTGCATGTCGATTAATATATGCCGATTTTCGAATATTTGATAATGTCGAATTTAACTTGTACGCGTGTAATAATTATGTAAATAGAAATTGGTTGGACAAATACGTGTTAGGAATTCAAGTATATTTTGCATAAGAGAACACGATAATTGGGGAGTAAGTATAAAAGCGAATTGAGAAGTAAAAATGAAATACTTTGAAATATACAAACCAATTTATAATACATAAATTCTATTCAAAGTAATTTGCTCCTTTCCCATTGCAAATATTAATACGATAGATTGTAATGAGGTGGCAGTATTGATTATGGTGCAATATGTGATTATTGAGACAGGTATTGAGTAATATTAAAATGTTCTGTTATTTAAATATTCCTCTCGTGTTAATTTTAAAATTACATGTTAGATATTTAATTTTAATTTATTTATTTCTACATTTAACTTATTATTTAAAAAAATATAGGTTGGAATATTTATCTTTTACTGAATTGGTGAAAAGTAATTCAGAGAAGAAAATTTGTAAAGAAATCGTTTACCTTATTGGTAGTTACTAATAAATACATTTTTCCATCCTTCATCATACTTTTCAAGCATACGTCAAAATCCTGATTTAATGAAAATTTATACAACTTTTTTATAAACCTCTGGAAAATATTAAAAATCTCTAATATTGTTTTATGACTCGTTGAAAAATCTTAAATATATATTAAGATGAAAACTAAATTTCTTAAATTCGTTATGACGATTTAATGAAACAAAAAATGATAGGGAGCATTATTGTAGCAATATATATTTAAAGCAACATAAATTAAAGGAATTAAATTTAATTCTAATGAAAGTAATTTTTAACATTTCACAGCCTTTTTTATTTCACTGGTATCTGTTAATTTAGAAAGAGATTCGTTACACAACTGACCCTATATAAAATATGCAATATATGAACACTAAATAAAAAATAATAGAAAAAACTTCGTATACAAAGTAACGCAATAATGATAATAATTTTGACGTGATACATTAAAAAAAAGGAATTAAAAAAAATGTATGAAAATAAATTCATAAATATATTGTCAACAAATTATAACAAAAGTAGGTATTCATTGATATAGTTTAAAGTATTTACATTAGTTTCGTTTCAAATGTGTCGCCTATTTTTATTTTGTATATGGCAAGGTCAAACAACCATTCGAGTTTTCTTGATTAAAAATGCAAATTTCGAAATGAACTCATTGAAAAACATGAAATGATTATAAATTTCATTTTTGTAAATTCTATATTGTCTTTTTCTTTTCTTCAATAATTCATTCTAAAGTTAGCACTGTAAAATGTTCAAAAATCCCATATAGAAATTGTCCAATATTTGTCTCGCGTTAACGCAAATACATTCTAAGGCTATAAAATTTGCAGTAAGTAAAATTTGATTGAATTATGATAAATGTACAAATTTGATAATATCAAATTTATGAATATATATATATTCATATAATGACAACACAGGCGCAGCAAAATTTATTATTCCTTTACAGTTTACCTCAAAAATAATAACGGAAAGTTAGTACGAGATGAAACTTATGTCAGCTCTCGAGAGTTAAACCATCTAAATTCATCGAGTTCGGTATAAGACAATTTAAAATTATTGCCATAAGTACAAATCGTAACGCGTTTCGATGCCTTTAATATCTCGACTTACAATGTTTTTTATGACTAAACTTTGAGGAGTTGCTCATCGTCAACAACGATAAATAAACAAACTATGGAAACATTTGGACACGCATTCAGTAGTTTCATTTGCCTTTTATCTCTCTACACAGAAATATTAATAGACGTATTTGCTAAGATCATTAGTTTACAAAATATTTTAATTTGAATATTGCTAAAAAATTGTAACCTTTTACAATTACACAATATTTGCTTTGTTTATAAAAACTTATTAGCAACGATGGTATATAAAATTTGAAATATCTCACGGTGCACCAATTTGTTCGATATTCTACTGTACTATCTTCGTATTCAGGATTCATGAGAAATCAACTGATAAAAAATATCACAAGCGTGCATCTAAAAACACAATTGCATTTTCAAGCTGCACTTAAAATAATTCCGCTACACTATGATTATATTAAACAATGCAACATATTCGTTTAGGATTTTTCTTATTCTAGAAGATATAGGATTATAATCCGATTCGCTGTCAATCACTGGAATTACAGTCCATATATACACGTTATAAATTAAAATTGAGATTACATATGGCTATTCGATAAATTCGTATCAATGTCTACAGCGAACTAAGTTTTAGATGGAAAAATAATCCCTTCCTTTTTCTGTAACTTTTCTTTATTCTTTTCACGAAGTTAATCTGTACATATTTTGATAGATAAAAAAATAAAAGCGTGTGCATGTATATACGTACATAGAAATAACTTTCCCGTATCATCGTTGTATATTGTAATTGATATAAATAAACTGGTCTTAATCTTATGAAACCCCCTACATATGTTGAACTCTGATGTAAAATTTTCATCAATTTATTTCAATAAAACTTAATTACCATCTCCTACAACTAAAAGATATGTGAAAATGTTAAAAAGTTCTTGAGATTTTTATGAAAATGTATCGACAGAATTGTGAAATACGAAAACAGTCATAATAATTTTACCCTATACGCATTGAAACTTGAAATATAAGATTATGTAAGTATAAAGATGGTTACATTTGGAGAGTATAAATCAGTAACATGTGAGATTAAGCTTATATCGATAAAGGTAAACACTACTATAGGGTAAAAAATGTAGGTATCCAATGAGTCAATTTACAAATTAACAACAGTAATAAAATGTACTTAATTAGGCATATCGATAACAATGATAAACACCATATATCTATATTTGTAGTACATTCCATTAAAAATAACCGTATTATGGTCATCTTAAAAGTTTATATTTTTGTTACATTGATCCAGGCACCAAGTACTAGGTACCTGGTAGAGTCAGGTCAAATTTTCGACACTGAAAACTCAAGGTATTCTATTCGGGAAGAAATTAAATGAAACTTCCAAAGTTCATCATGAATGATGCCGAAATTAAATTTGTGATCACTATCTAAATACTCCGATTACTCTTTGACATCAGATTAACCTGGACCATCCACATCAAATCTTTGAAGGAATTTTGCCCGAGAAGGCGAATAATAATTAGAGCCTTAGACAATATCAACTGGGGCTCCGAACGGGAAACTCTGACAAAAACTTATCGAGTACTAATTCTCTCCAAGCTTGACTGTCGAGCAATTATTTATAATTCAACCAAACCTAAAATTTTATAAATTTTTGATCCCATACATAACATGGCATTGAGAATGGCCAGAGAACTTTACCCAACTTGAACATGATAAGTCCCTGGTTCGAAGACGGTGATGGTGGATCCACTTTCCACAAGATGACGATTGTCGATGTGATACGCGCCTAGGGGAGAGATAGTGATGGCGCCAGGAAAATGCCCATTTGTGCCACCTTATAGCGCCGTTGTCTAAAGGTGCCACGCATGTGAACTGACGCCGATTTTTCGTATGCCTTTTGTTAGCCGAATCTGAAGCGCGATTAGAATGATTTTCAAGGAGGGTCGCAGGGGCCGCGTGCCTGTGATCGGTCGAATGAATGGATAGAAAATTTTATAACGAAAATAACGGGGACGCGGAACTTGCTATTCGATTCGACCAATGCAATTGAAAGATTTTGACGGGACCGTCCGGGCCTGTGTTCGTTCCGCGACGGAACATTTATATAAAATTTTTCACCTATTTCATCTCAGTAACATGTAGTCGCATGCTGGTCCCAATCTTTATTGACAACCTTTTGGACTGTATGTAGAGTACCAATAACTTGCATTTCACTAAAATTATTTTCATCTCAATTTTTCTCTTAATTAATAGAATTTATATCTCTGAAATTAAAGGAGTTTTTGAAGGCACTCGGATAACGCAGTAAAATTGATTACAATAATAAGTGCGATATATCACGAGACATGCATAGGTTATTCGTAAACGCAGAATTAAATTTTTCCTCGGAAAAGATTTTACAATCTATATCGATTAGGCATCGTGAATTACCATGAGTATAGCTTATCGCTAGTACAACTATAATTAGTAACATAAATTCTTAATCTTTTAGTACTAACATCTTTTATTATCTATTAACTTGTACAATACGATAATGTTGCATGTATAAATATAATATACTGTCATAAAATAAACGAATCCTATCATTTTTTAGTAACACTTTATTACCCTTTCTTAGAGAAATTAAAGCTTTATCCGTTCCCCAGCATTTTTGTTATATGTACAATACTCGTGTTCCTCGTTAGATGGATACTGAGCGACTCATTTTGACACACCGGACAAAGTCTCGCAATTCATAACAAAGCAGTACACTGTTATTAGTTTAATTTTAACATTTATCAATGGATGGTGCTGTTGGCTCCAAATTATGAAATCTCCTACAGCATTTATAACAATTTCGTTCGATTAATACTACACACTTCTTCTGCTCTATGACGGCCGAGTGACGATGCCCAATTTTCGCGAAATGAATAGTGTCCTAGACAAAGAATACTTATCTTTCATCGCTTCGGCGTTTTGATTCATCTACAACTCAGCTTTTAGCGACTTGGCCTTTTCAGTGATTTATCTATTGACCTTTAGGCGTCTCAGAGCTTCGGTACCGCAAATCAATGAGATACAGGGGTGTTTGATAATTTATACATTTCATTTCGTCAGTATATAATTCCACGAATCGCGTTTCTCTTAATCGTATGTATCTAAGATTGTCTTAGGACTTAGTCAAATTGATCTGCTGCATTTTTTTCTGAATCAATGTTAATGATGTCTAAAGTTTCATCTTTATAATATTCATTAACAAAATGTTATTGTATCTTAGTATGCTTACAATGTTTTGTAATGTTTCCATTTTTAAGAATAATCAATGCACTCGAATTATCTTTCTATATAGGTATGGGCTTTTCAATATTAACCCTAATGAATTCTAACATTCTGTGAATAACTTTCAATTCAGTTATGGCCTCAGAAAATGCTACGTACTTATCAAACGTCAACTGCCCAATCGGCATTAACAAAGCAATCTATAATATGTGCATCTCTATTGTTCTGAAACCTAATTAAACAATACTACGCCAAACGCAATATCTGATCTTGCTCCTGTGCTTATATATAATAGAGTCCCTGTTAAGATACGATAGTTAACCCAATATCTGGTATTGTTCATGCACCTATATATAATAGAGCCCCTATTGAGGTACGATAATTTAGACCAATCTTCGGATCTTTTGCCGATTCCAGTCTCAAACTTACATCCATGGGTGCTGTATAAAGTTTTCTATCATTTAAATTTTAAATTTCGGCTAAATGTTCGATACGCTTTTCCTGCGTAAGTATCAGTATCTTACCATTACACTTATCATTATGGTCAATTTCAACACCTACTTGGTTTTTTATTTTGAAACACTTTGTTGGTTCGCTTTTGATTTCAGGAATCTTTTCTTCGCTTGTACAACATATCAAAAGATCCTTCACAAATAGTAAGAGATGAACCACAATATTCTGAATATTCTTAATATAGAGACAACTCCTAACATACTCCCAACACACATAATACTCATTTGTATAAGATCCCATCCTTCGTACATTGTCATTAAAACGTTCATGCCATGTTCACGGACTCTCGTTTAACTCATATAGTACTTTACGTAATTTATATGTCCTATTGCATCTGCCACTGAAACCTAAAGTTTATTTGACATAAAAGTTAGTAGCGGGTTTACAATTCAGAAATGCAGTTTATACAACACTTTTTTCAATTTGTAGGTTATTTAAAAAAAAAAAAAAAAAAAAAAACATAGATGATAAGGTCAGTACTCAAAATAACTTGCTCATCCCTACTGTGACAAAGGGCCAGTGGTCATTCTCATGCCCCGAAATATAAAGAATATGTAAGCACTTGCAAAAATTATACATGTCAGTTCCTACTCTACCGATACACAGCATGTTACCGTACATTTTCTAACGAAGTCACGTGGTACAACTGGTCCTGCATAACGAAACGTTCCGAAATATATAATATTCTAAAAATTAATCGGTCTATATCACTTTCATACGGGTTCCAAAAATAAGATAGTAATATTTTTAGGGTCTGCAATATAAATAGCGGTGCGTATATAATTTCTATACCTCTCCCTGCTGAAAACCTTTCACAACTAATCTGTCTTCAAAAATACCCCCTGTTTTCCTTGTATGTACCCACCTGTCATCTATCGTTTCCTTGTCGATTTCATTACTCAGGTTGCATGTTTTATTTTCCTCCAAGCTGCCGATCTCTTGCCTCCTTTCAGTAATTTGCCACCACAGACGTCAACGTCAACACCAATGTGTTAGATGGATAGTGCAGCAGTGATTTGCGTATATGGATGGATTTCCGTATCAATTTGTACGTCCGATTTCCCTTCTGGATTTTCTCCAGGTTGATTCTACATCCTCTTTTCCTCCGACTTCTCCATTGATTCGGCTTTGTTATCGAACCCTATTAGCTGTCTTGTTTTATATTTTATGATTTCTTTTTCGATATCTTCTTTACTTATAAAATCGATGCATTTGATATTTTTTTCTATTATATCGACATGTCTCGCTATTATTACTTTATTACTGACTAAAACTCTACATCCTGCATCTGTATATCCTGAAGGACCCCTAATGCAGCCTTACTATCAAATTTTGACTTCCTTTTCAATTCTGGTACTCTGGCGGATAATCGAACTCCGTAAATTTGAAGATTTTTGACTGCGTTTGATGACCAAAAATATTTTACAATTTTTAATATATTCTGCTGGTTTTTGCACTTTCAATCCATATTGCTTTTACAATTTTTCAAATTTCGGATTATAACTACGCTACGACTACCACGTTATAAAATAAATGGACGCTACACTTTTTTATTAATACTTTATTAGCATTTATTACAATTTCGTTTTATTAATACTCCATGCTTCTGCTGCTCTATGATGACCGAGTGACGACCACTGGATAATGAACGCTTATCCGTTGGCGTTTCGGCCTTTTGCTCTGTGTTATCTGCAATTTGTCCATTGCATTTCGCCACCGCAAACGAATAAGGTCCAGACGTATCCGATATCTTATATATACATTGAAAATTGATTAACTGACCCAGGAGCCACAGAAATTAGTAGTCGTTAGTTCGATTCCAAATCTTCTCTCTCAAATATTACATAATTCTGCAAACAATTATCAAATAATTGCTTATCACAGTAGTACTACAATAAGGAGTCTAACAAAGCAACTTCTCATACTAGACTAGCCAAGTAATTTTGACGGCCATTAACATTCGTGCATAACTGTATACATCCTCCTGATAACTTTATACAACGTTCCGACATGTTTTTGACAATATTTTGAACGCAGATCTTACGTAAATTCAAACGCCTCCGCCTTGGCTTGGGGCAACAATTAGCACTGTTAACAGCCTATTCGCTTCAGTAATGGTTTTCTGGTCACATGCATGCTCTGAACAAGACTTCCAACTTCCCACCAGGCCTATTGATGTTTCCTTGTTCCCAAGAATTGAATATCAACGGTGAATAGCATCTTTATTCAAGCTGTGCCGCCTTCTCAACTTCCACCATTTATCTTTCATCTTCGACGTCTCTCTGGCTTATTCTGAAACTCTGATGCCACAGGAATTGCTGAAAAAGACGAAATGGAGATTGACGGATTAGTGCGACACCGGCACCTAATGTACCGTGATGAGCAAAACTGAGCTCGCGACAAGGATTTTCTAGAGAAGCGTACTTGAGTTAGCTACTTTCCTAGCTAATTTCCCTTTTCACACCATATGCAGTTACTTTATTCACTTAACACTTTCTCTTCGCATCCACACATTTCATATTTTTTCTTTCCCTTTTCTCGCGTTTTACTTGTTTCACCACCATATGCGAAAGTCGCGTGCATCCAATATTAATATTTCAAATCCTTTTCGCATACTTTGGCATTGGAAAATATAAATTTTAATATATATATTTACATATATCGATGCAACAAAAAAGTGATGTTTGAGTGGTCCAGTGTGCATAGAATATCAGTATGGGCATGTCATGAAAGAACAAGAAGTCATGTAACGAACGAAGTTGATGTTTATCATTCTCTTACCTACATGGCAACTATTTTGCGCAGTACGCATGTCACTTCGTGAAAGTATATCGGAATATTAAATATAGAGATAAAATAATTGATAGCAAATAATTTTTAAAATTATGGAAGTGTATTTCCCTTCGGCTGCAATAATTAAACACCGTAAACCTAATTCTTATACATGTACAAGGGAGGACTATTCGAATGCAGCTTTCTACAGCTGTATAACGTAAGAATCGACACTGATGGATGTTTTCTCACTCAAAACTAAACTATGAAACATGTAAATACTACTCGCTACCTGAAGTATTTAGAATTCTATCTATCTCCGTAAGTACTCTACATTTTTTCATTTATTTCCAACATACAGGGCTACACAATGGTATTGACACAGTACGATTGTTCTGTATCAATTATGGAACAAATTGATGAAAAGAAAATTGGCTTGACACGTGTATTTGTTTATTATTCTAGTTTATTATCTAACAGAACAGTAACATAAATAAAGTTACATGCGAAATAATGAGAGAAATATGTTCATTGGACGCTTTAAGCGCGGACAAAATAATTTGAACAAATGATTGAACTTATCTAGAAGTTAAAAATTAATATTTGGATGGTCCTCCTTTCATATGAATAATTTCCTTCAATCGTTGGGGCACTGACGTCACCAATTTTCTTAGTAAAATCCGGCCCTATATTGTTACATTCTTGAAAAATAATCGTTTTCAACCGATTCTCATTTATTATACCGTGTTTCCTAATTTTTCTATCCAATTCATTCCAAACATGTTCGATGGGGTTCATGTGAGGACTTTGGGGTGGTGTATTTAGTGTGTGTGGAGTATTGCAAACGATCCATTGTCGTACAATCTAGGTTGTATGCTTAAGACCGTGGCCGTTTTCGTAATAAAAGTTAAATATGAGATTGAATTTCGTCACACTTTTAAATAAATTTGTTTTCAGAATATTTGAATATACATACTTGTCAATAATTGCATGTATAAATACTGTATCTCAAACCCCGGATGCAGCAATAGAATCCCATACCATAATCCCATACTCCACGTCATCTATATTTTACAGTGGCTTGAAAATTTTGCAGATCCATTTCCGTGCTTGGCTTTCTCCAAACCCAATACCCTGCCATGTGATTTAAACATATTAAATTTGCAAATAGTATAGTATTCCAAGACGTGGGATCATTTTTTATAAATGCCATTGCAAATACTTTCCTCAATTTTCGATTCTTTTTAGATGCTTACGGTTTTCGTTTTCCTCGTGCAACGTGCGCAGAATATCCCGCATCTTTTAATATTCTTCGAGTAGTTTAGAATTTACTCCTCCTCGACTTTCTTCATTTAACATTGTTTTAATTAGCGAGGAGTTTAATTTACAATTTATGTTCACTTCTTCTAGAATTTTTCGTTTCTCTCTCTGTCTGATAGCTTTGAGGGACGACCACGTCGATTGCTACTTTCGAAATCTGACTGATTTTCAAATTGTTTTATCGAGCTTCAAATGGCGAATCGACTGTTATTAACAATTTTTGATATTTCGCTATAAGATTTCCGCATTTTGTGCAAATTTAACGTTATTTTCCTTTCTTCTCTTGCAGTATATCTTCCTTTTCTTTGCATTGTATCTTATTTCACTCTTCTTATGTTGCTAATAGACTGAACTTTGAGTTAGTTATTGGAAAAACTGAATGTCGAGGAGTCCCCAACCTATTCTATCAAATGACAGTTGGAAATCATTCGGACATATGCATCTACGCCAAATTTTATATATAGCACCAATACTTTTGTCCATCCCTGTATATTATCATCGGATTGATTGTTTTTGTGACTAGTAGCTCCCATCGCATAAAATGTTTTATTTTATATTTACTTTGACTGTAAAATAGGGTAATTTAAATAACGAAAGGAAGAACTGATGTTGTATTTTGTAATTTTCAGGAGTATGGATATCTCTTGAAACGACTTTCCGATGTCGACTCACACACATCGTTAGAGTACAAAGGGTTAAAGGATCGACTAAAACGTTTACCTGTGACGGAATCTCTAGAAATGGAGCTTCCCGTATTATAAAGTATCAGTATAATACTTCGACAAAGGATAAAACATTTCCTCGTAGCGCCACAGTCAAAGGTCTGCATCTGTTCCTTTCATCGACAATTCGCTTCATCCGGAAGCCAAAATATGTTCAATATGACGCCTGGCCGATTTTGCGCCCTCTCTGTATCCTGGCTCGGACTGCAAAATAGATAAAAATAATATATACTTGTGAGAGTTCATCGTCTGGATTACAGTATTTTTATGTGGGTAAGAATGTAGAGTACGCGGAATCGCTTGGACCGTTCTTCCAAAACGAGTAACAATAAGCAGGGCGTTCAGGATTATATCTAATGTGCGTGCGCATTGTACCAACAGATTATTTATGACAGTATCGAATGCGAGTGAAGAGTGACTTATGAGTAAGCATTTAGACGCGTGTTTAAATCATAATTATGAGAATAACTTACTTTCTATATTTAAATTATGTTTAATCTGTTGCCCACCCAACATTCCTATACACGTAACGCTGCTATAGCACAGAAAATAGGTTTCTAGAAAATCCTGTCGCGCGAAACCGTGTCATACGAGACCCAGAGCCAGTACAAAGAAAGGGGTTACGATTCGAAAGACTACTCAAAATAAACACTTTTTTCTAAATTTCATTAAAGTAACATAATTTTGATTAAAAATATATATGTGTGCTGATTAGCAAAGGAGAAAGTTTTTTCGATTGAACGATATCACCTGCGCCTTTACAACCTTTGGCTACGTTTACAGTTTTTTGCAGATTCTATCCTCCATAAAAGATCTGCAATTCTGGTTTGCATGATAGTTCTTATAAGGTCATTGTAGATATCAATAATTTGTAAAAAGTCACTATAGATCATTATTTCTTCACGTCATTATCTTAGGATAATTTAGTTTTTAATTGTATTAGGCAAAAATTATATTGTGTAATGCAGTAGAAGTGCTGTGCGGTACAAAGGTTTTCGTAACTTTTCTATCGCTGTAGGAGGGCTACCTCACATATGAAGGAATTTCTTAATGTACGTATATTAATATATTAAATAATTACATACAATTACACTTATATCTTCTTTTCAATATTGTTACTCAAGATTAAGGAGTGAACTATTGATCTAAAGATCAACTTCAAAAATGATAATTCAAGTTACGTTATAATTATACTGTCTTCAAAAATGCAAGATTGTAGTTCAAGAATTTATATTATCATAACCCAAGAAAAACAAATTCTGATTATTTAGGTACATGATAGTGTATTCTATAACTCTAGACAGGAAATTTTGACCTATTCAATTACACTTCCTTTTGGCAATTTTTAATGAGTTTAGTTTTGGTCATAACCGAACATAGATCGTTTCACATCTCTTATGGATTGACTCAATATAATTTAGAATAACTTATATATAATAATAATAACAACAGTAATAACAATGATAATAATAAGAATATTTTATAAATCTAAATAATCTACAGATTCTTGGATAGATTTGCTAAAGATAAAGATACCGGAATGCAATAATTCAACTTCATTTTTGCGTATTAAATCATTATGTACGTAATACTTTTGTGACTTACGAAGAATATTTACAAAATTCAAAGGAGTCTGCGCGTTTAACACGGGCAGAATGTAATTTTTAACGGAAAAGTCACGAAACTGGTATTGATGAAGTGAAGTCAAATAAGAAATCTTACGAAATCCATAGAATGTACTATACACATGCAAAGAAATGTACATCAAAATTACAAGACGACAACTTTGTATATTATGGTGGACCAAATCAGATCACTTTAATGCAGACACATTTCTTTCCTTAATCCCATCAGCGTGGAATATGTTGAAAGTAGACACGTCAAATTGCGATGGAAATTTATACAAGACGAATTGAAAAAGATAGCTCCTTTAACGGGATCGTTACGATGTACGTATTGAGACAAGACGGGGTGAAAAGCACCCAGAGATATATAGAGTTAATCGTTCAACTCGCGCACTCGCATTTACCTTTACACTGTGTGCTGCGTGCGAAGATATTGCGATAGAAAATTCTTGGTATAAAAAGGAATATTCAGTATAATAAATCTTTTTTCTTCAGAATAAGAAGGTCAATTTCGGCCTTTTTAACCGGTATGTGTTATAAAAAATTGTTGAGATATATAACGTTAGAAGTTAATAATTACCAGGCTTTACATCATGTTCCAAGTATTGTCCACTACAATGAATGGAACCCTATAATCGCGAAAAATTAATTACTGTTCCGTATTTGTATTAACAACTGTCGGATGAAACATTTTTTTCTTTCCTTTCCATCGACAAGTAACATATGTTCTATTAGATCTTGGAATATATACTAATGTCCGTAAGAAAGTTAATATGGTTCGTAATACTTTCAATGAAATTCTTTATGTCGCTGTTGTCCCTTTTATTTTTACGATTCCTTATTCAGTCGTAGAAATCATTTCGGAGTGTTCCACGATGAGATCTCCATTACAGTTTAAACTTCTTGTAGTGCCCTCTTTTATTATTAAGCGTCAATGGGAGAATCATAATTATCCTATCATGATTCGTGTTATTTTAACTTCCTCATATCTACTCACGCAGAAAAAAATAAAATTAAAATGTACGTGTAAGAAAGGAATATTATTTATATAGGACCATTAAAATTCGACGTAAATTGAATATTTAAAAAAGGTATGAATATTTGTTTGCAATTCGCTTTATTGTTTCAACAATTAAGGAATCATTTAATAACTGGTAAACCTAGATGACAGAGAATAATTTTGTTTAAAAATATCTCTGCTATATAATACAGTGTGGGAATTACGTCCATATAGTCAAAATTAGCCGAATATTTGAGGGTTAATATGCATCCCTTAAAATGAAATTCCACACAAAAAAAAAAGAAAAGATATATATATATATACATCTGCGCGTGTGTGTGCGTGTCTTCCACAGATATCAAAATTTTTTGATGTTCCAGGTTGAGGGTCTTTCCATGTTACTCTACTTACAAATAGATCTGGAACATGCTCTCCGACTTTGTTACAGACTCCCTATGAAATTAATTCTAATTTGTGAGTCCACCTGAACTGTTACTTTGGCTACCCACTCAGCTCTTTCATTGCCATTAATATAGTACTGGTTTGTCATAAATTATATGAAAGCACGATGTGAAACAGAGTAATGTTTTGGGAAGAAAACGTCTACGTTTTCGTCTACGAAGCGACTAAGTGAGTGTTAGGGCTGAAAAGAAATTCGCATATACTTTTATTGTAGTGCTAAATGTTGTAATAAACCATAGCCATGCAACGATATTGTCAGGTCTGTTAGACATTTCTGGTCCTGAAGGGACACTTGGTCTCATGAACCCTCGCTATTATCCGGATATCAACGGATCCTGTGCCCGGTTTCGGTTTGAAAGAACTTGCTGTCTTCCAGAGAGGTCCAGTTCCAAATCCTATGCAGTACAGAACGCATTAGTTATTGTAATCTGCATAAGTTTATCTATATATTTTATCAATGTTAAACTTTATATATCTCTTCCGGTGTAATTGTATACGATTAGTACTATATTATTCATCAGTGTCAAGATATTATTGAACTTTATAGGAGTTTTATGGGTAACCAGAAATCACTTACTCGTTATTTATAATAATGAATTTTGTAACATGTAATAGATGAATCTGGAGTGCCCTTTGGTCACACACAGCATACATATACCTCTCAGTACACACGTACAAAACAGACAATTGACTGGTGCTCTATCCGTATACAAGAGCATAACGGTGTGAATAATTACGCGATCTACTTGTTGAACAAACCTATAATAATAATTATAAATATTGATCCACTCACATTTGATTACGATTTCTGATACTATAGAAGTTCAATAAATTGAACGACATTATCGTTCTGAATACATATTTGATACAACAAGTGGATATTTTGCATTTATTATCATATGAGTTATTTAATAGTTCTGGATAGTCTATAGAGCACTATTTGAGTCGACGAAAATGGCAAATCTAATCAAAACAGTCACGTGATCAAAACTACGGACATCGATACATGCCTGGCGAACGTGGATATTGAGAGTAAACATTTAGAAATTTTTCTCGAAATATATGATCATTCCTCTGGATCAGCTCGCACCCAGGTCCGACGTTTCAACAGCTGTTCATATTTTCCGTTATTTCTCGTTTAACGGAGTACAATACAATAGCCGTTAAACATTATTTATGTGCAGAAATATCGTATGTTTATAAGGTTGTCCACTGTCGACGTGAACTGGCAATATTCATCCGCAAAGAAAACGAGTATACTCAAGATGCCATTTTAATCTTGTAGTTTAGAGGTTCCAGATGAAACGATGCTTCCATAGTAACAATAACAGTTTCATTTAAAGCAAAAGAGAATTCAAACCTTCTCCCTCGCGATAGTCTCAATATTTTAACGGAACTAATTCTCTTCCTCTCAGCAATCTTACTCGTAAACTGCCACTTTGCTGCGGGCACTTCGCATAATTTTCTCGTACTTCGTATACTCCGTTGAGTTATTCCTTTTGATAGTAATCTTAATTGTCGTGACCATACCCAGACTTTCTCTGCTATAAATAAACCTTTCGCGACAGTGCATCTGTAGCATACTTCGTCGTCTTTTGCGAAGGCGCAGGGGAAGCGCCACTTATCGGATAGCCAATTAAGACCGATTCAGTGTTACAACGCTTAATAACACTCACCAAATAATACACAAGTCAGCCATGACCAAGCGGCAGCCATACATGTATATAGAAAAATGCTATTCAAAATGTCGAATTTTGGAATACGTCGAAATCGGTGATGTTTGCCTGTTTCTATATGTTTATCAAAATATATATATATATATATATATATATATATATATATCCCGAATATTTTCGTTAATGTAACGAAGATCAATATTTTTATTTGTTTCTCTTCTAAACGTAACACGATAAGTATGTGAGAAATTTGCCCATCTTTAGAAAATGAAATTCCATTGTTGGATTTCTTTAGGCCTGTGCCAGTATATTCTCGGGCTCATTTTTCACACAAGCAGGTGAAATTTAGAAATATGTTATAAGTGTTTGTATGTAAAATTTCGATGTATTGTATGAATGTCAATAAGCACTGAAAATTGCATACTGTGCTGTCGTTTTACCACGTACTGAATATACATAATTCAATGCTAAAACTGGTCATAATAGTTGGTTGCAGACTTTATATTTTTGTAATCAATGAGAGCATACACCGGTTTCCGACACAATTTTGATCGCTGCTCAGATATAATCGTAAATAATTACATTATACATATAAATGTTTCCCCTTATTTTCGTTCATGAAAATTATCATTAATATAACTTTAGTTATTATTATCCATGCACACTACACATTTAGTTCGATATAGCAGGTCATTACAATTGTAAATATATATTTATATTCGAGGCACACAAATGATAACCACTCATACAAATTATTTTGAATCGAGTAATTAGTGTTGACGATTGCTATTGATATTTATCTACTAATTCATAATTAAATTGTACATTAGAATAAATAAGTCAAAAATTAAATTGATAACAATTAATATACGTATCATGGTCTTGTACTTCTATTTCCACTAGTAGGTGTATTTTCATTTTTAACAGCGCTTGCAGAATATTTTGCTAGTTCCATGTGTATGATTTTTTCTTGGATCCTTTCAGTTGTGTATGAAGTCAATAGCCTCCTCTACTCAGAAGTCTCGTTCGTGCAATTGTAAGAAAGCATGGTTATAACGTACGAAAATGTATTTAGCAGGCCCAGCGACCTTATAACAGCACAACACAAAACAAATGTGTCTCTACAATTACCGCTTAACCTTAGTTTACAAAATATCAATCTATGATTAAGCAGCACAAGAGATGTCTACTCGTCCATGGATTGATAGCAACTAGAAGATATTTTGTTTTACCCTATATAAATCATATGCATATTTTTGTTTGTGAATAGACTCGTAAAATTTATTAATTTCTCTAGCGTTATTTCGTCGATCTACTCATTTTCGTGTTATATTCCAGCATCACGCTAGTGTATCGTATTCATTATTTAGTATTATTAATACCAACCATTCATTCAGGAAAATTTATTTCAGGAAGTATTCATTCGCAGTTCATGTAGTAAAGAGGAGATTTTATTTTTAATAAATTCAAATAAATAGAAAATGTATGCCCACGCAGACGTTTTCGGGAGAGCATCGTCTCTTGCGATAGAGTGGAGCCACCCAAGCATTATTACGGTTGCCGCATATGTCGGCATTTTGTTTCCAATTGTCGTGCTTCGGCTCGCGTTCGTCTGGGGTATAATAGCCTAAGGAGTCCAGTTTTCTTCCAATAAAAGTAAACACCTTTCGCGATACAGCATTATCTTTTGTACCATATAATCTCACGATGTGCGAACATAGTAGAGTCAGAGCGAATTTTAGTTTGTCGACAGTCTGCTTGCAGTATTACGACCTGAATAACCAGCAGGATTTTCTCATAATTGATAACATATATGATGTTCTACACACGATGGTTAAAAGTCCAAGAGACGTTACTATCGATAGTGTTAGTACTGATGAGATGTACATTGAATATGACAAGATAATGATCTAGTTTTCATAATACAAATGTTCAATGAGGTTATTTGCTTTACCGTCCGCTCGAACACTTTAGGTCCACAGCGACGCTCGCTCGACGGGCGGCATCGATCGCAAATATTTAAAGCGACAGAAAATTCCTAATTCCTAATCAGTTCAAGGTCAATAATCCATAAATTGTATCTTAATTTTTCGCACTATCCACCCTTCATCGTACGCATTCAACTTCCTTTTTCGAGTTTTTTTTTTAAATTACTGCTTATTCTATTCACACATTCGCATTCGCTTTCGTTTTGCAGTACACTGCACATTACTGACAGTTCTGTTAACATTTATCGCAATTTCGCGATAACTTTCACCATTTTCATAATTTCTAACAACAGTTAATCGCTTTTCTACGGTAGATGTCCCGATCTTCATCATTATTCTATTTTAATTTCTATTTCTGACTTTAGCACCCAACTTTTCTGCTCGCTAATGAGCTAAGCAATATAATCTTCCATATGATATGTGATTTCTTAGAGCTGCCTACAAGATATAATGAAAATATCAGTAGTGAACTTGCGATAGTGTGCCGCTGAAGAGGTGTGAGCTGTTTTTCAGACTGTAACTTATTAATCTTCATTTTTATTAATTCATAGGAAAGTTAATTTTTTCATATTATTACAAAGTGAATATCGATAAATTAGCATTATATACTCACTAAATTCGTTTATCTAAATTATTCCTAAACATTTTTACGAGGCAAAACATATTCTGACGTGTGTTGTACAAATTATTTCCTTCGGGCATAATCTATACTTTACGAAACCTGCAGCTAAGACATCGTCTAAATATAGATGTTTCCAACTATATACATATGAATGGCGTTTAGCTATTTTTTTTTTTTCGAAATCTTTCTCGCAAATTCCATGCATGGTAGACTCTACTGCTGTATAATTAAGACGCCAGTTAATCCTTAAGAGGAATTTTACGACGTACTAAGTGTTATATGTATAAATTAAAATACATCTTCTTCGTCAAAACACGAAATGGACACATCATAGTATTGCAATATTTTGTTATACATTTAATGAAATACGCTGCACAACGTAAGTAACTAATTGCGAAAAATTCAAAGGAATCACTATCGACATTTTGCTGCACACAATACCACGCAAATCGGTTATTTGCTCAAAACACTATTTATGTTTCGAAGCAATGAACTTACCACGAATCTTCATTTTACGAATGAAATGAAAGATATTTTTTCATATATTCTACATCATTTTCGCAAAGTTTGCTAAAAAGAATATTCCACGTGAAAGATTATGGTTTTCGTCGGAAGATAAAACATCTCTACATAAATATATGGCTACTTGTTTTGGAAAACCAAAATTAAACATCGAGTAAGCTCCAAGCCAGTTAACATTTATCATTTTTTAAGGGAGTTAAATAAATATGCATGCACGGTTTTGAAGCGTTTCAGGCTTATTAAATCAACGCCTGTTCTGCTAAAATTGTACAAAATTATTTATCGTAAGAAATTATGAGACGAACCTACCTTGTCGGTCGCTGATAGATGGTTCACGGCAGATACCATTCAGCGAGCTGCATCGGTTGCTAACAAACGGATCGCGATAACTCTATGCTCGCCTATCCTTTCGATCATTCTATAAAGCATCGAACGATAGAAGAGCATTGAAATGTTGAATGCTGCACGCGTGACTAATGGTCTGTATTTCGAGACACCCGGTCAGTTAAACAGAGGCCACAGAGAGAAATAAACTTTTTTTTGAGACAAGACGAGCTTCTGAATTTCTGACCCTTATCTACATTAAACGAGCCCTTAACCCTTACATAATATTTACTTGCGTAATATTTCTTAGTCGTTTAATTGCGATTGACGAGTATACCCGTCGTGGAATGAATTTCGCGACGCTTATACAGGGGTGAGCAACAGTACTTTCACAGCATGAAAGTTCTCCTGCAAATGCTTGTAACTATGGCACAGATTGATGAGGAGCAAAGTTTTGTGGACATGTGTATTTATTTATTATTCTAGTTTAATATTCAATAGAAACAGTAACATAAATAAAAGTAAGCGTGGCACGTTATACAAAATTTGGTGTAGATGCATCTATCCGAAAATTTTCCAATTGTCACTTGATGATATAGGATATCGTTGTGCACTCAGCACCATTCTTCCATCTTAACCCATTAACGGATAGCGCTGTGTGAGACATTTAAAGCCTAAGCGCGGCAACGTACCGCCCACATGAAGCCCAAATGCCGGTCTTATTCGCATTTTCGTAAAGTAGTATATTTCAATTAAGTACTCGTCATATACATTATGATAGAAAAGAAAAGCAGAAAAAAGGTTGAAATTATTACGGTGTCGGCGCTCAAGTGATGGACTCACTATCCCGTGTTTTTACGGGGCCGCAACCGAATGTGTTCAAAATCAATGAATTAATAAAATTAATGGTTTTTACTAATAAAATTGATAATGGAAAACTAAGGAATGGGTTAGATATATATTTAAATCGTTAAAGAAGAAAAATACAAAATATGTATACCTTATTTTTATATGCGATTTAGCTAAAAAAATGTTTGCTGTATTAGGTGCATACAAAGAGCGAAAAAGGATAATGTAAATAAAAATTGTTCAAATTGGTATTACCAAAATAATATTGAATCCAAAGAATTTGCACGATTTGGAGTTTATCGTCATACAAACTTCTGATTGTTCTGACGGCGATTGGGATCACGATTTTTATATCTAGTGGCGGAATCGTTTTTCTGCTGGAGGCACGCACCGCCGACTGTCCTTGAAGGGTCTGGTACTATGCGTTGCTCACTTGATGTGAAGAAATATCTTATGCGTATATTAAAGAATTAAATAACCGAATCAGAAGATAATGATTTGAATAGTGCCATAGAACGTTGGGGACTAAGTATGAGCATCATAGGCTTCTATATAGGGATGGGCTATTCGTTTAAGAGTAAAATTAATTGTTTGAGAGATTTAAGAGTATACTACGTATGTTGATTTTATCGTGTCACATTCACCGTTCAATTATGACGGACATTTATAACAGACAAAATGATAGTTGCGCATAACATTGTGGTCGACATCACACAGTAATAATAAAATGGTAAAAAGGGGCGTTTAAATAAATGAGACGACATCATGATTTAGTCTAAGTTAATTATCGCAGAAGAAATTTAATTTAAAACTAATCATTTCCCAATTTCACTTTTGCCATTTTTTGGCGCATTGTCCTGTTATTTTAGCGGTAACAGAATAGTCATTTATTGCTTTAGAACTGTGATCAGTTTCAATAGTAAATAGAATCTGTAGGGATATATACAAAGGGCGATGTTCTCGCGTCAAGGTAACATTAAACAAGAACCGATAATCAATAACAGAAGGAATGACAAAGTCAATGGCACACGGACCATCGTAACACGAATTGCGACTACTACTATGTTATCAACAGTCCTCATAGTACCACGCGGTATGAATCGCTTTTAACCGGATCGCGTAGTAAATCATTTGTATATCGTATAATCATTAGTAGGTCGCGCTCGGTCAACCACGATTAACGGCTGCTTGAGGAAATTGCGTGGTACTCTGCGAGATTTTGCACGATACTCTCTTCTGTCCGGGACTCTTCAAAAATCCAGAGTACTAAAAACTATGTAAGGTCGAATTATCGTGGAATTGGCGTGGTGACCCAGCGATTACCGGCGCGAGTGTGATGAGTGTGACGAGTTTTCGGACAGGTGCAATGTAGTGGATGTTTATGCTGGATTATTGGTACGCCGAGAGGAGCGAATGAATTCTCAGAATGGTATCTTTTATTGCGAGACAGACTATCCCGGCGAGCGACATTTCCAAACTCACTGTTACTCCTCTTCCAAGGAATAATATAAACGGGGTCACAAAGACTTCGGAGACCCGGCTTCTTTATTAACTGTGACAAAGCTGCGCGGATCAGTAACGAAGCTGCTAGTTTATAGTAGCATGGTAAATCCTCGATTCCCACATTCAATCCAAATACCTGTTACTTCGCCGTGTTTGACTGTACAATAGCGGTTATTTTTTCTCATTCTGAGGGTCGGACTATATTGTCAGCTTGTGGTATATTTACTTTTCAAGTATACTATATACAATTTTCCAAATTAAACGAATGATTCTATATTATTACGATCCTAAGGTAAGCGGATTTTGCGAAAAGTCATAAAATATCCTTCTCCTCGTTATCCGCAAGAGGGAACGTTTGAAATATCCCAGTATATATTATAGGTTACTTTGAAATTAAAATTAATATTCTCGCTAATATCTCGAATATTACGAGTTTCCCACACTTCTGATGGTCGATACTATAATTCTCGCAAGATGATTTATTAAAAATTGTCGTCCTATTTTACTAAAACCCCCGCACCGGCCATTTGCTCCACTAATGCAGAGCACAGGAAACTCGTGCCCGTCCTCAAACCTGCCCGTCGATTTCAGGTCGCCCGTAAAAATAATATCCGAAATAATGTGCATAATCCACAATAATAATAAGCTCGCATCTGATCGCATCTGACAGCGTCTACTATGCGTTGCTCATTTGAAGTCGGCTGCGAAAAGTGTAGGACCAATCGCCATCAACAGTCCATAACCAACCCATTTTAACGCGATGACCGAACTAGAGCGAACGCGTATCCAATATTAGCAGAAATGTTCCCTCCTATTAGCCTAATCTTGTGCCATCGTGTGACAAAGAAAGCGAACGGAGCATCCAGGGCAAGTGAAACAGATATAAGAAATAAATGCAAAGCATTAATTTCTGATTAATTAATTAATTAATTTTTAATTGCATTATGTAGTAATCCAGCGGTATTATACACATACTTTTTTATATTTACGCAATATCATATGATTTTTCTAAACAGTTATCTAATATGATGCAATTAAATAGTTAATTTATAATATACAGTTCACCTTAAATTTTGAAACTATTTTCGTAAACGTCGTTAGTTATTATTAATTACATTTTCCCTTACCTTATGAAACTTCGTAGCTACTGCCAAAGTAATCATGCTTAGCTGGTGCAGTATTACTCTCGAAATCTTGCAATTTAAGTATAGGAATTTTATGGATATTTTGCGCCTATGCTAACGTATGAAGTTACCGAGCCTGAAGGCTGAAATTTCGGTAATGGCGTAGTGCAGTAGAAACTGCGAGTGAGTGCCTTAAACACATCTAGTGGAATACTCCCTTTTCCATCGAACAAAAGCGTGGATTTCAAGTGAGAAACGAATCGTACATGAGTATACCATTATCTTATAATAATATCCATAGAAAGATGACAATTATTCAGTCAAATGTATAATCCGGTTAAATGTATAGAAATATATGTTAAATTATATTACAATTATCTCTGATTCCCCATTTGCATTCACCTAATGAACCTCAACTTGCTAAACAAATTTTTTTAGTAGTAATAATATGTCACTTCATTCATGAAATTTTACATTGAGCCATCATTAATGTAAGTAATGTAACTAATTTCATTAACAAAATTCTAATTCAAATATCTTGACTTTAATCTATAAGTAATAATTTAACCTTTTCATCGACCATAGCGCATATAGTATTTAAATTGTAACTAGAAAGTTATTTTAATTATTTATGTTATTATAATTAATTAGTTTATTAGATTTAGACTATGATGAGTTATGAACAAATAACATATATTTTATTAGTGACGGAAGTGAAATAACTTTGTTTCTAATTTTATTGTATATACAATAGGTTTACGTGTATCAGCGTTACTGCTTATGCGAAACCAGTAGCAATGGAAGAAGCAATGGAAGAGGCATGAAAGAGGATGACTTTAAAATACCTACCCTTCACTACCTTCCTTAGCCAGGGTTACATCGTTCATGTCCATGGGATTGTCGGCGGTACCCTAGGCGAGTGGGACCACTGGAAAGAGGAAGTCATCAAATTGCTACGGGTAGCTCAGCATTACGCCAAGATGATGAAACGCCCGATGGTTTCTGAGGTAATAGATCGTTTGAGGGACATTTGTGTGGAGCATATTACCGGCGCAAAACAGTACTCACCCAGCGCTAAAGCAATACCAAACCAAGTATTGTGTGCAATGAAGGGGCTCGCCTCGCGGCGACCGCGCCGTACCCCGAGCGTACGCTCTACACCGGCTTCGCAAAAGGGTGTTAAGGCTACTTTGTACTTCCACACCTGCAGGAGGGAACCAGTGCGTAGGTGTTGTACTCGGGGCTTGGAAAAACCCTGTTCTCCCCGTAGAGGATGATCGGACAACGTGTGTCGAAAGTTTAACGTGCGGCACCTGCCACTAGGGCTCATCCACACGGCCCCCACGGGCGCTGGGTTGGGATACGCCCAATCAGCGCGGTGTGGCGCACCATACCACACACCTACCAATTATCCCGCGGACCGCAAGTACCGCGGCGCCAAACTTGGGTCGGCCGGGACCTTTCTAAATCCCTACTGGCTCTGCAGGCCAGCGCCCGAGCTGATCTCACGCCGCTCATCCGTGGAGGATCTAACCCGTCCGAAGACGGGGTCCCCTAACCCGCGATATGGGCTTACAACTGCCCCCTCGAGGCCAACCCAAGCAACCGGCGGGGGAGACGGACCGAAGCCCGCCCTCCGCAGGGCTCGAACCGGTTCCCGAGGTACCAGTTAATGCAGGACCATACTGGTCATACTCCTCGTAAGGACACCTTACTTCCCGAATTAGGTGCTTGCTCACTCTCGGCCTATGTTGGGTCGACTCGGGCACCGTGGGTTCGTCATACCCATACTGCAATGGGGCCTGAAGGCCCGCCGCAGCCCCTGCGTGGAGGATCATCGGACAAGTTCGACCTACCCTTTCGGGAGACAGCTCTCTTGGCCGAGCCTCCAGGGTGTCAAACATCCTGGAGCCTCGTTACAAGCAGGGGCCACGTGCAGGCGGAGCTGCCAGCTTCTCGCTCGGTCCCGGCAGGTTGACTTCGGCCGATAAGCCTGCACCGTCACGGCATGCCCCGCCTGCTATAACGGCCGCAGGTCACTTACCTCCTGTACCCTTGTGTTCCTTTCTCCGTTGTCCTGCATGGTTGTTTTGTCCTTCTGCTGGTTCTTTCACGTCCAGTTGCGCTGCTTCCTCCTTCAGCAGAGTTTTGTCCCTGGTGGATCCTGCTATCTGCGAACATCGTCTTGGTCCTCTTCGTTGTTTTCTTCACCGCCTCTTCACGGAACACCACGGCGTGGTGTTTTCCTTTTTCTTTGTCGTTCCTCTTCCTGACATTTCCTCACCTTTGACAGGAGAACGTCCGCCTCTTCACGGAACACCACGGCGTGGTGTTTTCGTTGTTGTTTGTCGTTGCTCTTCCTGCCATTTCTTCACCTTTGACAGGATAACGTCATGGACGAACCTGCGAAAGTGGCAGAACACGTTCGTCGATACCAGAATATTCGGCTCTACCGGCCATCTGAATCGGTGGGCGGCGAGGCATTCCATGAGCGCACGGCACTCGCGATGGTGCAGGGGGCACACTTCGATTACGTGCCTCGGTGTTTCCTCTTCGCTATATTCGCACAGATCTGTGTCGCTGTGTCCGAAGTACTTCAGCTTACTGTTGAAGTCCTCGTGACCGCTCAGGAACTGCGTTACGTGGTGGTCGAGGTGGATCCAGGCGCTCTTCGTTCTATCGACGACGTCGGGGAAGAACTTATGTGAAGTTCGTCCCTTATCGGAGGTTCGCCACCGCTCCTGCCAATTTGCCATGACTTCTTCCCTTAGGCGTTGCTTTTCTTCCGTTCTGTCCTCGTTCCTCCTTCTTGCTTGATACAGCTTGGCACGCATTTACACTCTAAGGTCGATAGGGATTTCGCCTGCGATTGCTTGTAGTGCCACTGTGGACACTGTCCGGTACCCCTTCGCTATGTGAAGCAGAGCCATCCACTGTGATCTCACAAGAATTTTTATGGTTTTCTTGTTCATCAGGTCGCTCCATCCGGCCGCCGTGGAAGTGGTTATCGGGAGATAGAGCCCCTTGTACAATGTACTGAGAGCTCCATGTCCGAGTCCCCAATTCGCTATGGCCACCTTCGCTAAGCTGTTGAACACCTTTCTGCACTTGTGCGCTGTTTCGTGCACGTGCGTGTCGATCTTGAGGCCTTGCTCAAGATGAACGCCCAGTTACTTTATCGATGGGCGCATCCTGATTCTCCGTCCGTTGATGCGTATTGTTGGTCGGCGATCCGCGACGAGCTTCGCTCTCACCAACAGCATCTCCGTCTTCTCGGCCAACAGTAAGAGCCTGTTGCCGCTGCTTCATCTCGAGACCGCTGTCCCTCCAGACGCAGATGTTCTCTGGAGTATCAACCGACGATTATGATGACACCATCCGCGTGCGATATTACTTCGCAATTCACGTCCGTGGACTTCCGCTGCGCCAGCAAGTCATCGAAAACTGAGTTCCAGAAACTGGGGCCGAGTATCGAGCCTTTCGGGCTACCTTTCGTCACGGGATTTCCGACTGCCTCGTGTTTCTCGAGAGTTGCACTACCCTTTCCGAAAAGCTCTGCACTAGCCTGTAGATGTTTCTCGGGCAACACCTCCTCTTCGGTTCCTGCAGCACGCTCTGCCACCAAATGATGTCGAAGGCGCCCGAGATATAGAGCACGATCGCAAGTGCGTATTTCCACTCCATCATCTCGTCGACCGTTCTTCTAAACTTGACGATCGCGTCCTCCGTCGACTTTCTGGGCCGAAACCCGAACTGTCGGGCAGAGGACAGGTCGTGGTTGACGAGGAGTGGGGCCATCCTCATCGCCACCAGTCGCTCCAACAGCTTACATATCATGGATAGCAAACATATTGACCTGTACGACTTCGGACT
This sequence comes from Lasioglossum baleicum, assembly GCF_051020765.1. Classification (NCBI taxonomy): domain Eukaryota; kingdom Metazoa; phylum Arthropoda; class Insecta; order Hymenoptera; family Halictidae; genus Lasioglossum; species Lasioglossum baleicum. The sequence continues at coordinate 45,822 of NW_027469558.1, forward strand.
ACTTCTATCTCGGTCCGGTCCTTTCGGGATGATGACAACGTTGCCGACTTTCCACTTTTTCGGTAATACTCCCCACTCCAAACGCGCGTTGAAGACCCTGAGGAACACGTTGTTAAGCCATCCCCAGGCTCGCTGGATTACCTCGGGCACGATTTGGTCGGGACCGGGGCATATTCCCTTTCTTAGTCGCGCAATAACGCAGCTAAGATCTTCTTGCGTGAATGTAGGGCTGTCCGCTGTCACCGGGGGGTTCGTCGAGTCCTCGCGGATCCCCAGCTTCTCGAGCGTGTCTGCGCCCGCGTCGTCGTCAGGGACTAGTGCGGTAAGCAGGGTCGCGGCAGTGGATCTCCAGTTCGAGGTTTCTCCAAGCGGCGTGCGTATCGCGCACGTTGCCTCTTCTCTCTTCAGCTTCCCGAGGGGCGCCTTGCAGTCGATCCCCCAGGGCTCCCTGTTTCCTCCAACGGTGACGAACTTGTGCCAGTTCTGGATTTCCGCGTTCGCCACCATTTTGGGGTATTTCCTTCGCAGGTCGCATTACCGCTGTTTCACCTATCCCCCCATATGTTCTTTTTGCCTTCATCATGGCCTCCGTTAGTTCTTCGGTCCACCACGGGATGGACCTCTCGTGCCACTTCTTCTTCGGAATGGTCACGTCGCAGGCTTTGGTAAGGACCGGCTTCAGCTCTGCGGCCATTTCCTACACATCTTCTTTATCATAATATTTTCCTGTTTCCTCTTCTCGTTAATTATGACTTGCTCGAAATTTTCCCACTAGGCATTTTTTCGTGTTGCAGCGCAGTGGTAATGGTGGTGGCGGCGTTTTCCTCTTCGTGAGGTAAAGTCGCGTTTGCAGTATTCTATGGTCACTGGAGGTTCCGCACTCGTGCACTTTCCACTTGTGCACCAGCGGTAGTGCCTCCGCTGATACGAGCGTCACGTCGATGTTCGACTTTCCCCGAGTCGTTTCGAACGTTGTTACAACGCACGGCTGTTTTATCACTATCAGGCCGTGCTGGGCAATCAGGCCATCGAGGAGCTCGGCACGCACGTCGAGCACCCTGCTGAACCACAGGGACCACTTCACATTTACGACCGCCCCGACGATGAACCGCCTACCCCGCAGCGCCGTCAGACCCTATCGAGCTGTGCGATGCCGATTTCTATACTTTCCGACGGAGGAAAGTGTTGACTTACAACGTATATCTCGTTGTCACCGTTGCTTGCCTGCACACAGGTGCAGTGCCTCGTGCACAGATTCGCGATTTCGAGAGCCGAGGGATGATTTCCTCTGACGCCCAGTGGCGGTGCGTCCCCCGTTCCGCAACCGACGGTCGCGACACTCGTACCGGAACCGGGTGCATTGCCTCGAATTGTATAGGGCTCATGCGTAAGTGTGACGCTTGTGCCTGTTATTTACATCTGCAACCTAACCTCGTGTGGTACGATCCTCGATCTCTGCATGTTCATTTGCAGGATCCGTATGTCATTCTGGATGCCGCTGCTAGAGTTATTCATAACATGTTCTAGCACGGGTCCTTTCGAGCGCGGCCTTGTAGGTCGGGTAACTCATGCTGGAGGCTGCATGGCTGCTGTCCTTGCCGCATTTCTTGCAATTCACGCAAACTGCATTCTCTTTCTTGTTCGGACACGCTTTTGTGTCGTGTCCGCTCTCCGGACAGTGGCCACACGTCTCGTGTTTCTGCCGAAAGAGCTTGGCTACGAGCTCGAAACCTTGGCACTTGTAGCATCTGTTGACCGCTATGAAGTCGCGCACTTTGCATGCATTCCAGGATATGAAAAGCTTGCCCGTGAGCAACTTCGCTTTTGTGGCTGGGTCGATCTCTGCGACCCAGTTTGTTTTCTCTGAGTCCATCTTTCCGGTTTGGAAGCCGAATTTGATCTCCTGCGCTTCCTCCTCCGTTAATCGGTCCTTGTACTGCTTTTTTATGCACGCCATTATTTCTTTCTCTGCCATTTCTCGCGGGATGTCGTATACGATCATCCGCGGTCGTCTTTGGGAAAACGTCTTTGCCTGGAGGCCGATGTTCTTCAGCTAGGCGTTCTCAGTGAACGCCTTAAGGTCCTCGGCCGTCTTTGTTTCCACCACCATTCCGTTCCCCTGAGCCTGACGTACGGAATTAACTTGTATACACCTTTTTGGGGGGTTAAACAGGGTGAAGACGGCCTTTCGGGCTTATTCGCTCGTCTTTATTTCGGGCGCGTCAGCGCCCTGGAAGATCATAACTACGTTCCGTGGCGCCTTCACCGCCGATGCTGGAACGGTCTTGCTGGTCATTCTGACCATCTCCGCGTAGGTCAGTTGGCCGCTCAGTGCGGTATTCTTTGCCGCGAATTCGAGGCGCATGGTGGCCTCGAGCGTCTTCCTTATGGTGCCGATCAACGCCGTGTTTGTGGCCGCACAGGCTGCCTCTCTCTCCTCCAGCAATCCGGAGAGGAAGCTGTTCTGGAGCGAGAGTTGCACTACTAGTCTCTGCATGTGGATGAATTTCTCCACGGCAGCCTGTTCTTTACTCATTTTCTTTGCCGGGTCCAGGCAGTACGCCAGCATTTTCTTCTCGATTTCTGTAGCCCGCATCACAATCTTCGGGACAGTAGTGGTAATGGCTGTCTTATTTGACTTGTTCCCCCCTTCGGGTCGCGGCGTCGTTGGGGTAGAGCTGTGACTCCCATCTTTCTTCTCAGCACTTGTCTTCTTCTCTACCTTCTGATTTCCGTTGGTGGCTTTTGCCTTTTGCAACGTTACGCTGACTTTACTGGTTGTACCTATCTTCAGGCTCCGCATTGATCCTATCTGTTGTTTTTCTTATTCGCGTTGTTCTGGCGTTCCTGCGCTTTGCGGCGTCTTTCCCGGGCTTTCCGGCGCCTTTACGGCGACTTCCCGTGCTTTTCAGCACCACCCCGCGCTTTCCGGCGAGCCATACCAAGCCAGCCAGCCCCCCCCCCTTCGAGATCAATCCCATGGTAGTTTACCGTTACCACATAGCTCCAGCATGTTCATACCGCCGGAGCACGTGCCGATTCTATGGTGAGTAAAACGGCAAGACCACCTATGGGAAGTCCCGCTCCTGTCCACTCACCGTCACCAGGCAACTACACCACGGAGGGTGCATTTTCCCGCCCCTAGAGTCCTGTCACCGACAGTGTCCTGTACCGTGATCGCACCGTATGTGGCCTGTCCAGGCGTGGATACAGGACACGTCAAGCGTGCCGTCCCTGTGTTCCGATTTCACTCTCTGCTAGTCTTCGGCCTGCCTACCACCCTGCACTATCATCATATTCATTAATATTAGGTTACGAAATGATATTAACCATTTATTCATTTTATATTGTCGTTTATCATTTATTTCTCTTTTTCGTTCCTTTTTTCCTTATAATTTCAATTACATTTTTTTATTGTGTAATATGCGCGATGGGGCGATACGGGGGACTGTAAAGAGCCCCCCTGTCCGGTTAGATGTACGTAGATGCAAGGTTCGATCCGCCCGGTGGGAAAGTTCGGGTTTCTTCCGTGCTTCCGGGACTTCGCTGGTTAATTCGCCAACATGGGGTCTGGAATTAAATATATAAATTTTTCATTATTGAAAATCTATACTTATGGGTGATTTGTATTTGTGAGGGTCTCGGCCCCCGAGACATGTCCTTGGGGGACATGTACGAATAATCCGTAAAAATAAAAGAAGTTTATCAGTATAAATACAATAATTTAACTTTTACCAGTTTTAATCCTTGAAGTATCGTTTCGGAAATGTAATTACACCTCGGAATATACCATATTGCCGACATTCAAATACGCGCGAGACTTATTTGTTTAAGGCGCCGGAAGGTAGAAACGCCGAAAGATAAATACGTTGACAAACGAAACGTTGAAAGATCAAAACGCCGAGATGCCAAAATACCGAAGAATGAAAAGGTCGAAGCGCCAAGCCGCCGACACAGTCCAGTACCTTTTCGAAGTCAACACACGCGTCTTCCAAAGAAACCGTTCGTCACTAATCATAGTCAATTAAGATCGCCCTAGTGACGATATACAGATATCATACATATTTATTAACTGTATTGCTATTAAAAAAAGGGTAGATGGTTTTATCAATTTATCATACACTTAAATTAAAAGTTATTATTGATGGACAAACGAACATTCACTCTTTTATATCATTTAATGTAGCTGAAATAACTTAAGGAATATTTATAAATAGCGCTTATTTTTTCGATATAAAAAGATGTTTGTATAATATTTAATAAGTATCATTTTATATGATATGAAGATTTTTAATCTTGTTTTATATCTAAAGAAGTGTATGCAGTATGAAGTATTGTATGCACTTCATGCATATCTTAAATATAAAGAAGAGAAGAAATCTTGGAACGCTTTGATAATACCATAATCGATTGTTTAGGCTCAAAAAATTCTTTGTTATATTTAGATTTGTCTATGTTTATCGACGTGAACTCCAGTTTACCTAAGTTCCATATCACAATATATTTTGTTCACCATCACGATTTAATTACCCCCTTGTCAGGCGCCAAATGACTCCACTAACTATCCCGCAGTCCATAATCACATAACCCAGTCGTTTCATTCTTATTAATCATCGTAAAAAACTACCTCCTTAGCTCGTCGCCTTTCGTCGTTCGACCGATTCCGTTTCTCCTCCATCATCGCTCGTCGCGTATTGGCCTTCTTTCTCCTCTCTTATCATCGATACGTCATATCTTCGTGTACCAAACGTCACCGTTCACTCTCTGGCTCCCTTTGATCCTCGCTCATCCACCTCACTCACACGTGGTCTCTTCCTTTCCTCACGTTTCCCGACTTGATATCGCCTCTATATCATGTTCCGACTGAAAATAAAATTAGCATGCATTCGCATTGTGCCAGGGTCGCGGCCGGATAACGAGCTCGTGGTCCACCCCTACGACAGGGTCGCGCAGATTCGTGCACGTCGATGCGTCTTCTATCCGCCCGTCTTCCTGAATCGCGTGATCTATCACCGAATCAGCGACAGTGAGATCCTTCATGCCACAAGGACTTCGAGGCGAACTAGCAAGCTCGCCGGTGAGTCGCACCCTCGCACGTCGATCATTATAGTTTTTGATTTCGTAGATAATCATGATAAATCTTGCAAAGAAATTTAATCAGGATAGTTAGAGCACAATCCAAAAGTTTTACATAACCACCGTCCGTACCCTTATAAAAATATTCTTAAGATTATATTTAGTCAATCCTTGGAAAGAACAGTTTTTTTGTTATATTTCACGATTCCAAATTTTCTTGCAAACCAAATTCCTGATTTACTTTTACTATTGGCCGCAAAACGTTATACACGACCGGCACTCATGGTGGACACTATACAGTGTCAAACGGATGATCTGGCATGAGGAAAACTTGACGCACTGAATGGTTGTTTACTTTACAGTTAGCTTTACTTGTAAGGAGAGTATATTTTTTTATGTTACAATATTTCTAAATGTTTACAATTGATTTAAAAAAATGAAAAATTAAAAAATTTAACCTCTTCAGCACTGCCTGTTGACGCTTAGCTGTTCGTGTTCATCTCTTCCACCCATCGACTATTGTCTACTCTCATACCGAAGTGGTTTAATATTATGTTGTATTATTCACCATATTATTTAAAGATCTCATGGTAATATATCGCTAAAAACAACACAGAAATTTAGAAACATAACTCTTAAATAAGGATCTTATCAGATTAACAGTCCTTCAAGGATTTAAAAAAGCATATCATCGATTTAAAAAAGAATTTGATATGAGAGTATGGTAATGCTGTTGATGTTACTAGGTTTGAATGTACGTAGAGTTAATGTAAGACCTGGTTAAAACTTACAACTACATGTTAAGTTAACGATGACAACATATCTTAACGAAACAAATAATTTTTAGACTTGTTTGTCTTTTCCAATAATATACAGGGCGAGGAAATTGAGATTAGTAAATAAGAAAATTCAATAAATGAATCCATATTGTCGGATAAGTCAAGATTGAGCAACTTGCTGTATAGATTGTTTATTTGCTATTAGGACCATAATTTATTTGCAGAAATATAGTATTTTTCAACTCTTAGATCTCAACAATTTGTAAATATTTTGAATTCATTTTGTGAATTGTATATAAGTTATTAGAATATACAGTTTGTTAAAACAGAAAAGATATTGATTTTAGGCAGTTCTATGAAAACACAGGTCTGACAACTATACTACATCAAAAGGTGAGTACCGGTGTACTTTCCCTAAAAGTATATATAACGTGGACAAGATGCCACACTAAAAGTTTTAAAAAAAAGATCCAAAAAAGCGCATAATTTTGTATTTAATTTTTTCTAGGCATTCTGTGGTTATAATAACAAGTGAATGTCCGCCTCATAAAATCCATGACTGGCTTTTGTTAGATTTCTGGTCGTATGGCAAACTATTCTTTGAGGATATGAGTTTTTAATTGCTTAATAACTTTAGAGTTTAATTTAGTAAATTTTTGTTTAATCGAAGTCTACAACGTCTCAACAGATATTAAATGCGTTTATTACCAAATCTATGCAAAAGCTAATCAATACCTTCAATATCAGGATAATATTTTCCAATTTCTGAACGTGCATGAGATCATTAATCTATTGAAAAATAAATTTTTTTAAAGCATAAGTCTGCAGAAGCCGCAAGGTAGTTGAATAAAACATTGAAATAGTAATCAAAGTATGTAATTTTATTTATAAATACAAATTTTCTTACTCCCTAATGGCGAAAAGGACCTTGTACCATTATAGACACTATGGCATAGTTAATTGTGGGAAATATATTCATCGATTTGAGTCCTGTTAATATGGATATGCAAAACTTTACCATTAAAATAGAAAAATCTAAATAGACTCTCATCTAAAGATATTATCTGCCACATGTTCTTGTCGGATTAATAAAATAATTCTTTGGTTTTTCCTATCCTACTAAATATATTGTTGTTTATTGGAGAATTCTCTTTTCTTATTCGCTTGCTAAGAGATTATTGTCATTAAGTTTCTGTATAAAAGTAGAATAAGAAACCTTTTTTTTCATTTTATTAGAAATCTCATCGATAGTTTTATCAAAGCACTTTATTAATTTGATTTTCAATTCTTAAAATAACATATATCACTTTCATCTCCGGTGTTCTGTACTTCTCATTTTCCTTTTCATTTTTTTATTTGTTTAATTGTATTTTATTACATTGTACGATAATTTTGAATTGATAATAACGCTACTCTGGAATATTTTTATATCATGAGCAATTTTTAACTGTGTGACTTTTTGTTCGCAAAGAAAAATTATCGATGTCCCGCGCTTTGGGGTTTATTTCAAAAGGAATTTCACAAAAATTTTGAAATTTTTCAATACAAATCATTTTTGTGGAAAACTAAAATGTTCATTTTTAGCATTTAGAAGAATTACGCGCTTTTCAAAACACTTTCATTGAAAAAGTTTAAAATATATTATTCAATCTTTTTAAAGAAAAGTACACCGGTAGACGCATTTATTATATGCATTGGTTTTTATATAGTCCCGTTCTTTCATAGAACTGCCTAAAAACAATATCTATTCTTCTTTTTAAATAATCTGTAAATATATAAAGTAAACATTTATCTTAACAGTCTGTTAAAGCAAACTAAACCTAATGATTTGGAATGACTAATGGATTTTTAATGAAAAAATGCTTAATTTTATTAAGAGTCCGCTATGATTATTGTAAATCAAAAAGTAAATAGGTATTTAAGAGAAAATTGTTAGTTTCAAGTTTATAGAACGTTTAGCTATATTAAAACGTGATAAATGTTTCATAAACAATAATAAAACGCAAAACTATTTCAACCATTAACATTAATCAAAACAATAAGCAATTTTTGTAATACCGTCAAATCAATCAAAAAATGTTATATTAAATCAAAAACAATCAAATTTTAAGTAAATAAAATTTAATAGTCACTTTAATTTAGAACAATTAGTCTATTTAAGATCTTTTAAATCTTTTTTTCATACGTTTATCGAAGAAAATAAGTTTACCTATTCATTTTGAAATACGAAAGGAGCCTTTCTATGGAAATCTATTCTAGATTGATTATATTGTTTCTTAAGCTCGACTTTGTACCTTTCTTTTTCAATGATTCTCTTTTCATCGGAATTTTCCACAGCGCGATCCTCCATAAATTTCTTTGCTCGTTTCTCCGGTTTCTTACGTTATAGAGCCGTTTCTTCTTTCTTTGAAAGTCGAGTCTTATTTATTTTTGGTGCTCTAAGGTTTTGTGCGTTATCATATTTATAAACTTATGTATGTTTTCATTTCTCTGCAGTATCTATCAACTGAATCATCTATGAATTTTTCTGGATTTTCTATATACTTTTTCGGACAAAGCATGTCGTTTCAGTCGTGATCCAAGTAGTCTGGGCAAGTACTTTCATCAAAATATTATTCAATATCTTCATCTAGTAATTCTTCATCAGAATCCATATTGGTAAAATCAAATATTTTATCTTCAAATACGTGTCAACTTTTTACATATCGTCACTATTACCAGCTTCGATTTGTTATGTTCATTTCACTTTAAATCTTTTATTATTCTCCACTTATGCCTCAATCTTTCCAATCCTATCAAGTGTTCGTATGTTATCTTTCTCTTTCATTAAAAGCTCTAGACCTTTTTACATAATCAGTCAACCTTTCCTTATGATCTTAATAGTTTGGTTCTTTTTTCTCATAATCTTCATTTTTCAGCATCACTTATGTCTCTTATCTGTTTAAGAAAATATTATTGGATTACTTAATTTCATAAATTCTGTAAATTTCATTTTAACCTATTTACGATCAATAAAATCACCTTCATCATCTTCATTGTATTTAATAACAGCCAAAGTATTCGATAATTCTAGCATATATCCATCAATACATTCCGATCTAAGATATGCATACGACAAAAATTCCAGCACTCTGTGAACGAGAACTCAAAGGTTTAGTGACTTCTACTCGCTTAAACATCTTTGCACAAAGTCCAATTAGTGCATAGTAATCTTTTGACCTGAATATTCTGGTACCAAATCTACCACCTGGATTTAGAAAAATACGAACTGTACATAATGAATAGACTACATGGACATTCTGATTAAAGGAATCATTCTTCCAAGATGTACTCACGTTAGATGCAACATCGTGTAGTACAACATCAGCTGGTTTGCCATCTAATTCTCCATTAAGTTTCTTCCAACACTCTGGTGAGGTGATACCATATGCATGTGTATCAACCTCTCCGACGTGCTTCATCAAATCAGAATCCACCCCAATCACTTTATGAGGCCGAGGCTCCTCTTCTCCTGCTATCTGCAACCATTCACCTGATACTGCATTCAAATCTATAAGTACATGAGCATCTCGTAGGAAGCGGTATTTACGATTAAATTTTAGTAATTTAAAAGCTGAACGTGCTCTATAACCATCCTCGTTGACTAATATATAGTACTTTGCTATGCGTTGTTTTGCAGCTGTTTTGTAATTTTAACATTAAACGGATATTTTTTAAAGAAATATAAACGAAATTTCGAGAGGAGATAAAAAATATAAATCTGAACCAAATAAATGAAAATAAATGAAAATTAATAAAAGAATGTTGTCATTTGTTTAGTACGTATAAGTATCATTATTCGTGAATATGCGTAAAGTAGATGGACAGATAATTTTTATTAACTAGTGAAAATACAAAAATTTGTGTATATTATTTAATAAAATACATAAATGAAGACTGCTTATTTAATGTAGAAAGTTGGTTGTTAATGATCAAAACATCTATATATTTTATATTTGTTTTGGTAGTGAGTAGTAAATATCTTGATTCGAAAAAGAGAAAATGAAATATAATGATGTTTTAATTATTATGAGAAAAGTATTTTTATACATTATATATATGATATATTCATCATTGAGCAAGTGATTTTTTCTTCGTGAAATAGAAATTGTGGCACATTCGGTTTAAAAGTTATTTCCTAAACGTGAAAATAACCGCGGAAACATTGTGTCAGATTGGTTAATTTAAAAAATCATGACACATATGGAAGTGGAGTATTAAAGCATTTTAATGAACATTGAATGACAATTGATAAATATAAAATCATATATAGCAATAAATATTTATTAAAGTGTATATCATTTTAATTCGAATTCCGCATTGTACGTTTATATTATACCTATCACAACATTAGCAGCCGTCATTTATTAGCAGAACGAATTTCAAGAATTCCATGAATAATCTAACATTTTTTATTTTAAATCTTATCTCCTGCAATGACGTTCAAGTATTGCTTGCATATTGTATATATACTACTAGACTGTGGATCTGTCCATACAAATTCTGGTTCATCTAAAATATTTGAAACTAGGTTCAGAACAAATCACATTATCTCAAGATTGACATTACTTCTTACGTGTGTAGCCTTTCCCTCTTTCTCGAACTGATTTGCCATATCACTTATCTCTTTAATGGTGTAATCAACGAAGTTTTCAAAATATTTGGTTTAGTTCTCTCTGCATTGCTGCAGAGATCACCATCTTTGCCTAACAGTTCTCGCTGATAACAGATGAATGATCTAACAATCCATATTGAAAATACTCTGTCTCGATATCTATTTAACTTGTCAAGAAACTTTACTGTTGTTTGTTATTTGAGTCAGAGACGCTGCACGATGCATGCAAACACTCACCAAGGAGAATGACGATGTCACTTACTGCATCCACCCTCCTTAAATTTGTATTGAGGCCTTTAGATCGAAAACATCAGCAAGATAGTAAGCTGTTAGACGAAATAAAGGAACATCTGACATAATGATAGCCTTTGGACTATAAACTGGTTTAATATTTAGTTTGCATGTGTCTTTTGAAGCTCTCAGCCCTACCTGTCGCGTCACGATCAAGCTCTCGTAATTCCGACGGGTTGTAAGGTCGTTTCGCGACTACGATACTTGTTGCCCGCCAAATTAATCTTGCGCAACTGTTTCAATTTGCCTGTGATATCTTCGTGATTATGTGAGACAAGAATAGGCACGTTAGAAGAAAACTAACTTTCCCCAATACTCTTCGACGTTTTAAAGGAGGCTTTGTTCACTTTTTGACGTATCGAAGATTTTGATCTGTACTCTTCGACGCTTCAAAGTATTGTATTCTTCCTATCGCCTGGAAGGAAGTTTTTACTACTCTTCGACGTTTCGGAGATTTCGATCTTCCGTACCGGTTCGAGGAAGCTTTTATTCTTTCTCCATGTTTTCCCAAGATGCGTCTAGAAAAACCGTGGAGTTATCCAAACAAGGGAAAACGTTATGATTGGCCTTTTTCGACCAGGGGCCAGATCTCTTGGCCCTCGTATCGGTCGTGTGGAAAAGCCCTCCTACACGAGGAGGGTGGTAGAGACAGCCCCCTCCTCCTAGGTAAGGCGTACTATTAAATCTTACGAGGTCACCCGAGCGCGGTATCCGTAGAAATTGCCGTTTGGGATCACTCGATAATAATGGCTTCGCGCTAGGGCCTGGGAACGTCCAGGAGTGTAAAGCACGTGGAACCATTATCAGCCAAGTCCCCAGCGCCAGAGCCTAATTTCCGTAAATTAGGGTTTAAGCTTTCCGTGTTTCGGACCACGAGAAGTTTTAGAAAATAAGTAATAGAAACCTTTTCGAAGGAAACAATTCACTGGAAATACCGAGACCGATTCTCAAGTGGCACGAAGTGCTGGGCTGGTGGAAAAGAGCACCGTTATCTTCCAGCTCACCTAGTTCCTTGACGGAACACTACCCTTACTTGTTTTTAGTTACTATACCCTATGTGTCTGTATTTAATTGGAATAAATATATTCTTTGTCTGTTATTTTCATCTTTTGCCATTTAAGGGTACGAGTCCTTTATTAAAAAAATATAGGTAAGGATATACAAAAAATAAAAAATATTTTTAAAGAAATATGAAGCAGAAAATCACTTTAAAATGATGTTTTAAATAATATAATATATGTTTACTACACATTATGTTTTAATCAACTCCTCCTTTGTTATAGAAAGTGTTACGTTCATTGGTGGATTAACCATCATCGTGATTTAGTCTTTCAATCAAAATTTCAGTGCTACTTCAATTTTTATAATGTAATTTCTAAGTGTATATATACTCTCACTAAGTATTTTTAATTTTCATGATTCGTTTCGTATTCTTCTCACAGTACTTTTTATTATTCTGTTTTCCCCATGTTAGATAAAGGAAAACTATTTTTTCGCTTCCGTTTATCAAAATCAACAGAAAAAAGTTTCCTGAAAATTTCTTATTTTTAGATATTTCTTATTCACAAAAAAATTTTCTCAATTTAAATTATTAAATTTTTAAACAAATCATTGAAACATAACTAATACCATTGCTTTTTGTCAAAATTATATTATAAATTACATTTTTCTATATACTGTGCCAATTTTATAATATGAGTAAAAAATTAAAAAATTGAAATTTTAGTATCTACTAGAAATAAAATTAGACGTAAAAGGCAAAAATATGTACAAAACATACCAAATAGTTATAATAAATAGGTTGATGTTCTTATTAATTATTCTATCCTTATTAAGTACAGTTTGTTATTTTTATCATATATTTAGTTTAAATTGGTTTATTATGGTGAGAGTAATCAAAATAAATCTCGTAAAACATAAAATTTGAATATCCATTTTAGTTTATAAAAGAGGAGAGATAATTATTTTAATAAAACGAAAAGATGCACAATATATCATGAATATTGTACACGTGTCATTAATATGAAATGCAGAATAATGAACCAGTATCTGAAAAATAGATTTAAAATCTTACAAGAATATAGGAATAAAACTATTGATTTATTTTATGTTATGAAGAACAAAGTTGTTATTCTGCTTGGGCCAAGAAAATAAACATCTTGGTGCTAGTTGAATTATAAGTTTTGCAGGTTCCCTTCTGTAACTTTTTAAAAATTGTTCAGTAATGTTTGATACACATTGTATTGTTGATTTTAATAAATATTCTACTAATGTGGTTTTCAATTTTCACATATTGCCGATTTTTAGTAAGTCATTAAAATTTTTTAATTTTTTATTCTAGACATATTATTTCTGAAAAATAAATGCCAATCTTATTATCGTACATGAGGTATATCAATCCAAAATTGATAACAAATACAAATTTATATCGTGCAGTTGTAGGACGGATATAATAACTTGGTTGTTTACATGTTATAAAAATTATATATAATTTATTATCAAGTGTAAGAAATTCTACTACTCCTACTTCATTTTGTTAATTTTCATAAAATAATAATAGTAATTTTAATAATAAATTGCTCAAAAGCTGTTATATTTTAATAAAGATATTTTATGTTAACCATTAATTTAAACATTATAATATATAAGAATAAATATTTTTCTGCAGTTATGATAAACCTAATAATGGAAAATCTTATTCGCAATTTGATTTTACACTGTATGTAACTATAATATAGGATGAAGCATAATTATGATATTGCATTTCAACCATTCTTAAAATTATATTATATTCAGAATATATTACAAATTTATTCGTAAAAACATTACACTATTTTGTTTTATAAAGTGGTAAAATAGCTCTTGGTTGCTTAATATTATCCATGCATATAGATATATACATCAAAATATTACAAAAATCATACACATCACAATAAACTATTTGGATGTAGATTTATAACTCATATATTTATGAAATAACATTTTCAATCACAAATATCGATTCTTTTGCTTCAGATCGTTCACAGGATGTTTCCTAAAACACGGCGAATCCAGAAAAAAATCTTTCGAGTGCAAAGGATTTGAGAGATGGACAAAGAATTGATATAATGTAAACAATTTTTTTTTCATGTAAGATAGTTTATTCGTCTCTGGTTCTTTTTAGTAATCCAATTTTAATAGTCCGAAAAAATAACTACAAGGTTTGCAGTTCGTTTTAATTAATTATCTGGTGAGAAACTAAATTATCCAAACCATGTTCTTTAATAGGAAAGATAATTTGGAAATCTCATGCTATAGAATAAACAATCTTGGAAAATTGTTGATAGAAAGTGATATACAATGTATACCAATTTTATGTGCAACAATACACATAACTATTGTCAAAGTTTTTTTATGCTGAATAGAGCCTTTAAAGTATTTTGCTGTTTATTAAAATCAGTCTCTATTTTTTTATTTCACCTTCCATTTGTCTCGATGAAAACAAATTACATGCACAGAAATGGTATTCTGAATAATTTTGTCTAAATTAACATGTCAAGCTGGCGCTTGTAATTGTACTTTATGTCATGGGCGATTATCGTATTCAGACTCTCAAGGCTTTTGAAAATGTGTAACGGGCCGAATTGAAAAGCATGGAGGGCGGCCGGTCGCCTAATTCTGGTATAAATTGTAAAAAGTTATAATATAATTTTAAATATAAAAAACATATCAAAGTCTCTTTTTAACATAAAACTTTTTTCATGGCTTTATTTATGCTGCGATGCCTATGAAATATTTTCCTCCTGCAAATATATAAAATTCCGTTCAGTAAGTAATCTTTTGATAAAACATTTTATAGTTTTAGTCTAAAAAATCCTGGTCCTATAAAGAGCTACACACCATCAAATATTGTGATAAATTGCGAATTTTAACACAATTTGCAATCACATTCAACTCATTCAATTTAAAACAATATCATTATTTTAAAACTAAAATCTATATTCAGTTTTATGAACATAAAATTGTTCAATAAAATAACCCAAATTTATAAAATACACCCTCCTTATCTGTTTAATGCAGCATGTTAATATTAGAAACATAAATATATTTCAAAATAAATCCTTATAGTTACTATGACAAATAAGTAAACGTGGCTATTCTAATGTAAAAAAAGTCAACATAGTTTATATTTTTGCAGCCAAATAAGAAATATTTCCATACTACATGTCAAGATCTATCCCAATTTTTTTACCACAAAAAGCTACAAAAAATATATTATAGAATAAATATAAATTGAGAAACCAATAATTTATTTCATAACTTTAAATTTCTTCCTCATACGAAGATTCTTGCTTCTACTAAGATTTCTGTAGATTATAGTACTGTCAGAAAGACGAACATTAATCTATAGCATATTTTCTAGTTATTTTTTATGTTTGCTATCACACCATCATTTTAGTCGAAGTTAACATCACCCCTAAAAACTGCTATAGATGTATAAACAGTATCGTAGAAGTTTACATGCTTTATTAATTTTAGCATACGTCCATTATGCACTAAGCGGAAGATGTCTCCATTCGTCTAATCAACGATAGAAAGTCGTTGTTATATCGTTTATTTTTACTCGAGTATAGATATGGTAGTGAAAAATTTCTGATTTTGAATGACTAGCTGTTATGTTTATTCTTTCGAATGGAAAAAATGTACTCTTAGATTTAGTCCAAAACCGGCTCATTATAACAATATTATTTGACATTGCTGTATCATAATGCACCCAATATCACTTTGTATAGAAGAAAATAAGAAGCCATAATAAGATCAGAGTTGAAAATTGTGTAAGTAAAAGGTTTTTTCCATAATCTAAAGTACAGCTTTAATAGTATTACACGGCATAATTGTACAATAAGCCATCTTATAACGAAGTGCAAACATCTATACAAGACGGTAAGAGTGGCAAACTTTTTTTGGCTTAATTTGTATTCTTTTAGCTCATTTATTTTATATTTTCATAATAACTGAATTTTGTCACAGTCTCTTATAACATTTTACCAACTTATCGCACTATAGAAAACATTAATGTAGTACGTTTTCAAATACTTCAGGCTTTAATATTTTAAAATACTATATTCACACATTAAATTGTAGAAAATAAGATTATGTTAGCCTGGGAATTATTGTATAGAATGCATATTGCTTTACAAATTTACACTTCTCATGTTACAAAGCTTAATTCAATACTATAAATCTTATTCGATATCGTCTCAAATGTAGCTAGTCTATAAAAACTAAAAAGTAATATATATCTTTCATTTTTCTTAATATTTTCATGTAATTTACCCATAAACCCTTTTATTTTACAAATCTCCATGTAATTCTTTTTGAAATTTTTACCTCTCCCCTCCCAGAGGCAAGGAAAATAAAAATATCTTACCGCTATGTCAATAAAAATCTTGTGTGATATACCAGATCCTACCAAAGCAGTCATTTCAGCATTAGACATGCTAGAGCTAGTTTTAAAAATTCACGTGAAGCTGCTAATACTATTTTTACGAGTACACTTACCAATGCTGTTCAGTAACACAATAATGATTTTATGAAAGAAAGAGAATGTTCCTATGCGTATATTTGCCAGTGGATGTGGCCACACACAAGTTCGTAAATTTGGTGTTCGTAAGGAATGGTGGCCACAAAAGATTTCTGCTACTTTATGGCAGGATCTTGGGAATATCAGTGAAGAAGCTAAGGAACGTAATATTGATGTTATGGAACTTGTCCTTGGTCATTTTCAGGTAAGCAGGACATCTAAGGTTTCCGGTAGTATATTTCGGAGTTCTTGCTCGTGTAAACGCCTATAACCAATCACTATGTCATATTCAAATAGCTGTTCTTCTGAAGGACGGTGTTAGAGATAAGAGTATTGATGAGCTGTGGCACAAGAATATTAATACGGAATTAATTTATGATTTTAAAGATTATTTTTTTATTGCTCTTATTAAAAACCACATATTGGTTTGTCTGATAATGTTAAGGGTTCACCTTGTTTTAGGAATGTATCTAGGCAAGATCAATTTAAGGACATTCAGGAGCATTTCTCCATCTACAAATTGTTTATAGTAAAAATTAAATTGAGACTATGGAGACAATGGAAGAAAAGCGGGACGTGTTAGGGTATTGATGTTTAATATTCTTAAGTCATTGTCAAACTATGATTATATATTGAGTTCAATTTTGCAATTTCGAATTCATAAAATATTATAGTACTATTGGCTATTGTAATGTTTTATAAAATACTTCTGCATAAAAATCGAATCAGAGTTACACGCATCTGTTGAATATTTTGTAATTAAACACGTTTAGGTAAGCTCTGATTTATTTCATTCACATTGTAAACGACTTTCGTATCTAAACGCCATACGTTATTATTTAACCCGGTAATGAAGGCAGAATAGATATTTTAATATTGGTATTCGACGTAAATATGCAACATAAGTCTTATTATTTTTCAGTATAATCGAAAAAAAAAAAAAATAGTTAACATAAAGCAAGGCTTCTCGAACTTCATTGAGACAAATCGCTTTGGAAGTCTAAAATTTTTGCGGAACACTAAGATAGATTGACTAAAATTTTGAATATTCTATTCCATGGAATCCAACTAATTTTCTAGATTGTTATGGGATGCTTTTCATGGTTAAGGGAGACACCAATTTTATGTTGAAGAGAGAACAAAAAGTATGACTGATTAAGGCCGATCCGTTTAATTGCTTAGAATATTGACGTACCTAGAAACAAACGTTATAATTTTCAGAAATGTATTTAATGTCCAGTTGTGGTGGCATTAATATGCGCGTGTGTTTTTTCAATTCAAAAGTATGTTTGTTTCTCCACGTAAACATAAAAGGCTTTTCTACCTTTTTGAATAACATAATGAAATAACCTGATGAAAGATAAGCACACATTGTTCATGAATAGAAAATATTGTTTAACAATTTTTTTCTTTTTATTTTATTGAATACAATAAACCCTAAAAGGATCTCTTCAAAATTTGTAATGAAGTTCTTCTTAAAGAAATCTAGTTCATATAGGAATTGGTGTATATCCATCAGTTTTTTCCGAAACAAAGTATAACGAAAAAAAGATAGAAACACCTTCGATTATTCGGTATTATTTACAGGACTCTCATCACATAAGCATGAGATGCATTTCTAACAAATTATTTTAATAGCATTCATAGCAATAGCAATATCAAAATTTTCTGATAGGAATCTTTGCATAAATTTAATTCTGCACTATTTGCTACTAGACTTTCATATTTATATTCCAAAGTGTTTTTACTTTTATCTGTTACATCAACATCGTAGTTTACTTCATTAAAAAAAGCATTGAAATTATAGACTCCTCATCGTGAAAAAACGTATCTGCATCATCAATCACTTTATATACCTTAGTAATTTCAGTCTCTTTGATATTTGTGTACAAACTAATTTTATTGTAAAACATTATTGAAATGAAAATTATAGTGTTTTATTTTTATATAGATTAAAATCAATATCATGTGACAGCATGATGTCTTTAGTAGACACTCTTGTCACTTCTTTACCATAACCAAGCTCTTAAACACTCACATCACAACTGTCGAGAAGTAACAGAGATAAATTAGTTTCAAAATTAAGATCACCAATATTATCCATACTATTAAATACCTTGTTTATATCACTGCCGATATTATTTGTCTTCCGCTTCTTAAGACCACCAAGAAGACGAAGGCAAACGAGAATAAAAATTTTCATACAATTGTTATTGTTATAATTTAAATAACTCTTAAAAATTATAAATCATATGTTTATTAAATAAAAATGGCTAATTATGTAAAAAGTTCAAAACAAATACATGTAAATTTATATAAATCTTTAAATAAAAGCTAATTATATTTGGAGTAAATCCAAGCAATGAATATCTAAAGATAATTCCTTTTCTATACAAATAAAAACGAAAACTTAAATATAAATATATAACTAAATTTTATTATCAATTATTTAATTTCTTGTCTTGTTCAATTTCATTATTTTACTAGCAAATCTGCCCCGTTTTAAAAACAGGAGTGGGCAGTTTAATTGCTATTTTTAAATGTTTTTATTGCTCGTTTTGATGATATATTTTCGTTTATAAATATTGTAAAATATGTCGTATCCTTCAAAAATAGGGTGCAAAAAATAAAAAAAATTTCAAAAAATTGAAAGTTGAATAGGTCACCAATCATATATGAACTATAAGATTTGATGGTACTTTAAAAAATCTATTGAAACCTAACAGTCGCGATTATCACTTTATTAGAGCATTTCAAATCATTACCGATACTGTCTACAATTAAAAAACATGTATGATAAAACTGAATTTAATATACAGTAACAATGTTTGTACTTTATTTTTTATACCTGCATATAAAAAAAAAGAAGAAATAATAAAAGTCGTTATATAAAATTTAAAAATGGTTTTCAGGAAAAGAATTGTAAGCGAAGTATTGTTGAAAATGTGGTACTTCATACAACCAAAAGGCTAAAAAGAATCATGCCCATTCTAATTTAGCACATACATATTCAACTACTAATCAAGATAATAAAGCCAGTTCTGCAAAAATCTGTTTTTATTTAACTATAACATACTTCTTAATCTAAGTTGAAAAAAGTTTGAATAGACAAATGAATATTTATGCCAGAAGAACTATTGAAACCTTAAATGTGATATTAAATTTAAAAAGCCAAGCACAGATATGTGACACAATGTAAGAATATTTAATTACAAACACAATTTTTATAGAGAAATAAGAGGATCTTAATTTCTAGCGTAGTTAAATCATCACTAAACTTGCTGAAACTAGACCAAGTATTCATTTTTACAGATTTTTTATTGAATAGGCAAATCATTGTAGTTTAACCACTATTCCTTCAAAAAGTTGCATAGATCGGCGATGCAAAAAATATTATAATACCAGAACTCTCGGATAATTTTGTTATCGATAAAAATAACACCAAACTTGTCAAAATGACGGCTCTCGGTAGCTCTAATGTTAGTCATGGTAATTTATCCAAAGCGCATCAAAAACTGTGCATGTTTCTAGAAGTTGGTGCTCTTAATTTTCTGATACCTGCAACATGTAAATCATGAAATATATTAAAATTTTTCAATAACAGGTAACCCTCCCATTACACGGTAGATGGGTTCCTACAAAATATCGTATTAAGCGAAACTGTGTTGTAGGAGACTTATAACCAACGCAGATAGCGGTGTTACGTTCTAAAAGTTCATTAGAAGCAATAATTCCCATATAGTCTCACATAAACAACACAATTCTTATTAAAAATACTCATGTATTTTATTTATTTTATTATTTAACTCAAACTAAATTAGCTAAACATAACTTAACCCTAATTTAACACACTTTTTCGTAAACAATACATACAGCAGACTCAACAATGAACATTTGTTGCCTGAAAAACAGTGTCTACACTTCTATACTCTTTTAATCCCAAAAAATCAGTAACTTCACCAAGCTTGCAAGTTCTTAACATGTCAAATAAATCTCTGATTTCGTAGCTAGATAGTCTTGCTGCTCCCTTTTGAATTTTCGGTATCTTTTAGTGCATTAATCTGCATTTAAGTAAAATGTTCCAACTTTTATCTAGGCTTAAGCCTTATTGTAATTCTTTGGTAATAAATAATAAGACCACATATATAAAAATATATTTTCCCCAGTAGTATGTTTTTAGACATCAAACTACATGGTTCTGTTAAATTACTTTCGCATACAAAGGTTTTTGTCTTCGTATTCACCAATCCTGTGTAATATTACAGGCCTGTTGTAGCGATGTTGAGCGCTCCTTGAAATTTTTAAACCGTGTTGTAGGAGGGTTACCTGTATATATAAAATTCAATGTAATTTCCATCGCACAATAACATATAGAGCTATACTTGATTTATAATCTTTAATAAAATATTGACAATGTAGAAATATTTATATATTTACACTGGTATATTAAGATATGATAAACAGATTTTATAATAATAAAAAATCTAACAATTTTGGAAAAACTGTAATTTCAATCCTATTCATGCTATTGTCGACTTTAAAGGCTAAGCAAAAAGATTGGAGTAAGCTTTTATTTTTAAAATATAAAAAATTTAAAACGTGATAAATAAACTTATAGAGACAATATTCTCTTTGTAAGAATATTTTTTGTGTTACGTATTTTAAAACATACTAAGATGCCAATAAAGATGTGAAAAGATTGAATACAGAACCTTAACTCGTTAAATGTCACGCTTCAATTTAAATCGTGTTATTACGTTTATTCCAGTTCATTTACCTATTACCATTTAAGCTATTACTACTGACTTCATAATCAAAGTCAATTGAAATAATGCGAAAAAAATAGAATATTTGTAATTTGAATATATTTTATTACATTTGCATAAAATTCTGTGCACAGAAAGATATCAAACTAGCTATATCACCAAATGTCATATATCTATAAATGTAATTCAGCTACTTCGTGCTATTAGTCAGCAGTTTGACTATTGAATGGCAATAAATGCTAAAAGGCAGTAGGAATACTCTACTTTTGACAAGCCAGAAACCTGTTTCTAGGCGAAACATGTCGCAAATTTTTATTTTCAATAAGACATAATAAAATCGCCGCATGCAGCTACAGTTATTTCTGTCACACAATCTCAAATCATCAATAGAATACACAGGGTCACTCTGTCCAGGAATCGAAACATTGTATACATGTACACACATGTGTCAATATAGAGTTAGGATGCTGTATAATAAACATGTATATTTATTTTCGACACGACGAAAAATTAAATAATATTAATAGAACATTGAATAACCAGTTAGGATAATTTGCAAAAGATCGACACGAAAGGGCTGAGAAACTACGACATTCTTGCGTATAAATTAGGGCTGATATATGTAGCGAAATCTCGGATTATTCAATATAATATACAATGGGATGGTATAGCTGCTACGTACAATTAAGCCCACAGAATATCCATATCTATTGCAGAGTACATGCAATTATGGGTTCTTATGAAAACCCTCGAAAGCATCTTCTAAAACCTTAAAACGGGGTTTTGTGATTGAGGTGTTATGTTCTCGAGGCGTTACAATAGGGAATAACAATGGGGAATATATCACAATAGATATATGTAAGCGTTTACGTCAGACTTGGTAAACTGGTATAAACACATATGTAATAAAAAAATATAAATTACCACATATTCTATTCAATACTTTCTCTTATAATCGAATTTGATTACAACGAACAACAACAACAATAATGTTTTATTAAAGAATTATCATCTTTTTTAATATCATAATTTTACACATAAAATTTCTCATGTAACGAATGCTTAAACGTTTGCTTATTTGATTAAATATTATAATTGAAAACCAAAAACTATATATCAACTATTTATTATCCTCGAAGACATGGGTCCTATCAGCGATTATAAGCGGGTTACTAGATATAGATAATAGAGGCTCTTCAATTATATTACTATGATTAACTATAACCAATATTTCTTGTACACCATTCTCTGCCTATCATATTCTATCTCATAAGTAGATCCTGGATCCCGTATAGTGTATAAAGTCTGAATGATTACTAATGACAGGATATTTGGAATGGCTTTCAACTATACCTTTAAGCTTTCATAACAATGAGCCAGAATTTAACATTCTTTCTCCTATTCTTTCAGACCTTTCTCCATTGGATGGAATTTCATATACTTCGAATGAATTATTTGAATTTGGTTCTATATTGTGAGAGTTTTCAACCAAGTTCGAGGATGCTATTATTTCAATCTGTGTCTCTATTAGTAATATATCATCGGTTATTAAGACATTTTAAGCCCTGTACTCGGTTGGTTTGTTGCTATTTATACCCATATTGAAATACCCGGGAAAGGATGATTGTGTCTCCCTCTTCGATATACTTTTTTCTGCGTCATCGGATTTCAAAGTTGCTTCCTCTGCTTTGAATTCTTCTTTAGTTATATTATTTACTGAATAATTTCTTGTATTTGCAGAAACTATTCGCCAAATCAAATGAAACCTTCTGTATGAAATTAATACTCTGAGTCTTTAAAATTTGGAAAGGAATATCTAACATTGTTAGCCTTTGTTTTTATTTCCAGTTTGTGTACTACCATCGTCTACTTTATCAAGATCATTAGATGTTAAAAGCAGTTCACCATTGTGTCTAACTTCTAATCCTAAAATTACTTCTTTTTACTTTGAAAATAAGTTCAAAATATACAAGTTTGGGTTCAAAAATTGTAAATAAAAACATAAAAAACCTCTTCCATTAATGGAAAAGTTTCTACAAATTTTTCATTTCCGTGTCTCATATTTAAAAAACCAGAAAGTAACATTTTAGATGCTACTGTGTCGTTCAAATATGTCTAAGCTTCATTGTTCCAAAAGTATCTACAAAAATATTTGTTGTTAATTTGTAAGTTGGCTTTCCTGGATTCAAAAATATTGAGCATAGTTTCCCTCAAGTTAAAGAATACTTCTCCTGTTTTCTACTTCAGGATCAAAGGATATAAAATTTATATATAATATTTAAAGGTTTTATCAAAACTAAGGATTTTGTAATTATCCTAACATCGTTGCATTTAAGTGCGAAAAAACGCGATAATATGAGGAATCTAGAACAACCAAGTCAATCAATAGAAGTGTCTACATTTTGTGACGTGTAATTGTGATCCTTATCGATCTGATTTGCTTTTTTTATTTACTTTCTATATAAGAATATACTATTCTTTTTATTTCTGAAATTTGCTTTAGTCTGGCTTTCTATTTTGTTTTCAGACCGGTTGAGCAATTTTTATCATCCCAAGCAACTATTTCCGTAAATGCAATTTTATCGAATTTTTTTGCCATACAAATTTCCCATAGTTCGAAAACAAAATCGCTACTGCCACACACTTTCTAAATATGCGGATCTTCTACTGTTTGAAAAATTGGTATATGTCTCTTCAATTCGCTAATACAGGTGTCATCTTTTCATACTGGAGTCATTTCAGAATGTTGAAATATATGGAAGAAATATCAAAATTCTATACTAATATTCTTATCAAAGAATATTCTGGAAAAACGGGATTACATTTTATTGAGGAAACGTTTTCAATTCTTTGTCCATGTTGTTCATGGAAACGTTTTGGTATTAAAACCCCAATGTTTGGAGCTTCAAAATATATTTCGTTTCAGAGATTGTCTGCTATTTTTATCATTCTTGGATTTATATTATTTCCGTATACTTAAAAACTGTAAATCTTAATAGTGTCTCTAAATCCATAACATTCGCATTTCTTTATTGAAATCAATAAGATCTGTTGCAACTCCATTCTCTCTTGTAAGTTTAGCACCGTAGTTATCTATTGGAGGTACCCCTAATAATGTTAATATTCAACACATATGACACATAAAAAATTTTTTCCCAAAATATGAATCTAAATCTGATACTTCTTTTAAGCATGAAATAAATATTAAATTTTTTTTATAAACTGTTATATTTATATAAAATTATATAATATTTGAAGTTTGGAATTTTTATAGCTAGAAGATTAACAGAAGTGAAACAAAGAAACACTTTATAATATACGAGAAACAAAAATATACAGAACACGCGATTAATTATATATAAACGCTTCAAATATTAAATATTACAATGCTCCATTTTTATAATTTCAAATTTATAATCTTTGGTTGACAATTTTTATTCATTTTTTAATTTGTGTCATTAAATTTATTTAAATTTCCGAAACTAAATGAAACATACAAATTATTCTTCAGGAACAAATTGTATATTCTTCGGATATATTATACTCAGATATGATGGAATCCGAATGAATGATATAAATATAAATATTTCCAAAGAATATACCCGATGATTAGAATGAGCAATCCCAACATATATAAAATTAAATATTAATTCTTTAACTAAATGGTTGCTGTTTGTTTTCATTATTTTATAACAGATTATTTATAATTTTATTTAATTACGTAAGGAAGACTAACAAACGCAGCTTTATTGAGAAATTGCTTAAATCGTGAAGGTTTTGAGGAAGTTATAATTTTATATATTATATTAAAACATTTTCTATATAATTTTGTGGTTTGACTGCAAATAATATTTATTTTAAAAAAATAGTGTTTCTACATGTAGGCTCATTCTTCCCTCCAAATTATTCAAATAAAAGCACAAAGTAGTTTCTGTGGCGCCTTTAAAGCGTTTGAATAAACTTTTAATCATATTTGATGTCAATTTTGTTATGAATTGGTAGTGCTTAGTACTTATATATAATTATTTTCAGTGACTTCCTTCTATTCAAAATATTATAATAAAATTTTGAGAACATATCTGTATTTGATCAAATAAAAAAAAAATGTATACGCATCTATTTTCTTAATTAATTATTTCTTTAATAATGATATTATTAAAAAATAATCATTATAAAACGAAAAGCACTTGTAGAATGCCATAATTGTTGTATACACAATACGTTTCATATTCCGAACTAAACAAGAGAATAAAAACATTGTTATATTTTAACTTGAATATAAGTGGATTTCTTGAAATATGTCTTTTAAGTTTAACGCCAATTACTATATTTCATTTGAATATTTAATGATGTGACAAAACGTTTACCCATTTTTATATGAAATATAAAAAAAATATAAATCCTTAGTGTCGTAATAAAATTTTATAAAATTTATATTCAATAACAATTTTATAAATACGAAGAGTACATATATTTTTAATACTAAATACGAAATTCAGTCTATTTAATGTCCTTTTGTATCTAAAGTTGGCTTTCGAACTACATGCCGTTTTTAGCAATTTTACCATAGAACCCTTTCAAACTGGGAAAGACCAGGAAATGCCGCGACCAATTGGCATGTGGCACTAAAACCTCGGCTGATGGAAAACAGAACCGGTGTTTTCAGGCAGGTTCGTTCCGTGACGGAACAGATATGCTTCAATTTTCCATAATTAAATAAGGATCTACAACATTTTTAAGATTACTAAGCATAATTTGTTTTCATCAATTTATTTTCGAATATATAGAAATTCAGAAAGAAGAGTTTTAATACTATAATAACGAAATGAAAATATAGTACAGAAATATAGTAAGCTACAAATATGATGATCGTTTAAAAAAACAATTCATACATACAAAATATTTAATTGCGGACAAAAATATATATTCTACGATCATTGAGAACTACTAAAGTTTATTATTATAACTTTGTCATAACTTCATTTAATTACAATTTGGGATTTCCATTAAAATTTCTTTTTAAATATGAACACGATTACAACTTATAAATGAAATTAGCACGCAAAGGTTCAGTCAATGAAAAATTTCTTTGCAAAAACATATTTTTATTTAAATTCCCATCATACTTATAAAAAAGCCATCACTATTTAAAATCTTAACAAACGATACGGTTTTAAATTTACCGGAGACTCAAAACATACACAGAAATTGTTTGTTCAAAATGAAAATAACAATATGAATGCATATAATACGGTTAAAAATATTAGTTACTTCATTAAAAAGCCAATGTTTCCTATAAGTCAAAATTAATGCCTTTATTGATTGTGTGTTGATGTCTAATTAAAATTCATAAAAATATCTCATCATAAAAGGCGATGTTATGAAGAACTAAGTTATGCTTAATTTTGCATTTTTAAAACAATAAGCTTCAACCTATTCAATTTCATTGGTATTTAAAAAAAATATATATTGAAATGATATGTTCCAAAGCTATTCATACCAAAGTTTTGAAATCATATTACGGAAATCCGGTTACGTACATATCCATCTTACAAAGATTTTTACACTTACACATTATGATATTGTTATGACCAGTTGTATCATCACATCATCAGATATAGTATAATTTTTGTAGTAGAATAGAAGAATTTTCTAAAGGATTTAGAAAATAATTACTTTAAGAGTACCTAGGAAATTTTATATTTTAACAAGTTGCTTAATAGATTTACAGTCAGATATGAATATATATTGAATATCTGAATATTGAATTTGCTTTCGATGAACAAAAAACACGTTTAATTTGTATAAATAATAATGATTGACTCCAAAACTATTTAAATATTTAAGTAAACTATTTAAGACCCAAATACTTTGAAGTAACCAGTAAATATCAAATGGCACATTTCTTATTCTCAAGCTTATTTTTTAATAAATTATAAACATGCTGTAGTTTAAAAACTGGTATAGCTCTACTTTAGAAAGTGTGTAGTTAAGAAATTGAACAATAATTTTAGTAAATTAGTCATAAATTATCATGTTCTTTTTTTTGCTCTTCTTATGGAATGAACATAGAGTACTTCTAAAATTATGGGCTCAAATATGCGTCCCATACTTTCAGTCGATTTAAGTGTAATTTGATAAAATGTAGCCTGATTACTTCTAACGCTAAAAATTTTCTATTATATACAACAGATCAATGTTTTCTCATATTTTCTTAAAATTTATAAATAAAATGTCCTCATGTCTTTTATCATAGAATTATATGTCATGTGTTTTATCACAAAATTATATGCCATGTCGTTTATTTTAAAATTTTCACTAACGCTCTACGAAAAGCATTATGTAATATAAAGGAATTTGTATCTG
Source organism: Lasioglossum baleicum (assembly GCF_051020765.1). NCBI lineage: Eukaryota > Metazoa > Arthropoda > Insecta > Hymenoptera > Halictidae > Lasioglossum > Lasioglossum baleicum. Next base: position 73,317 of record NW_027469558.1, read on the forward strand.
TATTATGATAAAAATGTTTGGTTGTCCAGTAGTGAATAGAAACAAATGATTCTCATTTATTCTCAGAAGATTGTTGGAATAAAATAAAAGCAACGGATTTTTCAGTTTATCGGAAAAGAATTAACATTGAAATTCAATTCATTACAAGTATGAAGGTTTATTTTCGAGCAGATGGTATCTAAAAAATTCATTTGTTTCATGGAAATGTCTAATTTGTAATTTCAGGCTTTATAAAAATATGCAAACCTTTAAAAATTTAATTATATATTCATAAGACAACATTCTCGTGTAAATGTAGCTTCATTTATTTAAGAAATTTTTCAATTCCATTTGTATATTATTTTGTGTTTTTAATATTTCAGGAACGGCGCAATATTCCGAAAAATTAATTTCTCTGTATTGCACGTTACCGATCAAATTGAGTGTAAATGAAATAACATATCAAATGTGGTGGTAAAGTAGCTATATAGGAATGGATTTTACAATGCGGTATTTTCTATGACTATCCTTCTATAATAAGAGTTGGATAAAATTGCGGCATTTTTTGAAGCTAATATAGTGGCTCGTCATACTTAGAGATGATTATGTGAAAAAGACAATAGAGTGTGGCGTTCTTGAGACGCTAATTCAGAGGTGGAATACCTGCGACCCGTTACATATTTTCAAATTTCAAATAATACCAATGCAAATACGCCATGCGTGCCATACGTGCCATAGCTCACACTTAATATTATCATGGGGCGGTATGAATGCGTTAAAATAAAGAACTGGAATTTTCAAGTATTAACCGTGAGAGTTTAAATACGATGTTCTTTCCTCGTCGTGAAACTGAATTATCAGCGCCGACGTGGACGTGTTAACGTAGGATACAATTTTCAGCATACCATTTCATCGGTAAAAATGAAAGATGAAGTGAAAGAAACTCTCTTGAAGTATTAAAGACTCTCTTCAGCATGAAAATCTATAACAAAAGTTACGTACATTGCTGCACACAAAATTATTATACATCTCATATCACTATATCGCGGGAGATATTTATGTATTGATTAATTGAGATTACAAAATTATCAACTTTAAACAATAAAACAAGGTTTGGAAAATTAGTTTATCCTAGAAAATCTTTGAAATTGTCCTAGAAATATTGCAAATATTTTATCTGAACTATTAAAATGGAGTTGCCAAAAAGAATAAGCGATGGATAAAATATTCTGCTTGAAAGAAAAGCTTATTACATTGTATAAATTTTTTGTGAACCTCTTTACATGCCTTGACTCTCGCCGTAATATGACACATGATATGTGGCCCATCGGTATATACAGTTGCACACCCTTGGGTTAATTGACATCGTCAACTTTTGAGGCTCAATAATTTACAAAGTTCTTTTTGAATTAAGAATAGAATGATTTTTTAAAACATGTTGCGATACCACAATACCTATAAATTTGACAATAAATAAATTATTTCATTATAACAATATTCAAATGAATTAAATTTATGATATTATAAAATCCATAAATTAACACTAGATATACCGTACCGGTCAGAATGACTGGTCATATAGGTGTCTCTATAAATGTAAAAAAATCCTAGTAGATTTAGTGTCAAGAAGAAGTCCCATATGGATTATAAAAATTTTAATTAAATTCCTTTAAACAGGATGATTTTATCAGTACACATTTCTTCTTAAATACTACAATCATCTCTTAATGGTATTTTGCTAGTTCCATAAAAGGTTTTAGTAACAATATACAGCTCTAAGCAATCACCAATCTTAACCTCTCGATCATAAGCAGAATCAAAAGCTTTTACTGCCAAGCTAATTACATCATTCATCCCATATTCTTTCAGTCAAGAAAATAATCAAGTAAAGGTTGTATTAAAAACGTGCTACTTTCATTACGTATCCTCCCCATATCAACTAGTTGGATCAATGGAGCACATAACTCGTGAATCGCCATCAAATCCAGATGCAGTAGCATATGAAAAATACAGAAAAAATCTTTCCCTCCATAACACCTTAGACCAGATAAAACCAGCCGAAACTGTATCGCAGGCCACATTAAGTATGCTTATCATAAACCGCACTTTATATAGATGTATTCAAAAATACAAAATGAATATAAAATGAAATCAGATTTTTTCAAATCCTGGTAATAAGTACAATATGTGGATGTATGTCGATTAGCAAGTTCGAATCTGAACTTTTCTATCCCTAATTTCTTTAACTGTACAGTCAAACCTGTTGTTACGCACCATAATTGATTTTTAGAATTTTTATCTGTCAACAAGTTCCACGTAAAGCCCTTTTTCCTGGAAATGATATACGTTCTTTCATCTAAAAATCGATATATATTCACTCAATAAATCATTGCATCATCAGTCGACCAGCAAATAACTCGTTTAGTTCAGTTATTACACTGTGCACCATAAATGATACATTCGCGTATATTGCTCTTATTCATGTTCACCAACTCTAAATCTTTGATGCCAAGTAACATATGGGCTGTTTCTGATAAATATTACTTTTCTTATACATATTGAACACAACGCGAAAAATATTGAATAACAGTTAAAAGATTTCCTTTTAATAGCATCAAACATATACAGAATCAAATGTGAATATTAGTTTCTTAATCAATCTTTTTTTTTGTTTTGTTTTTTTTTATTACTTTATTTTTAATAAAAATTCAAAAACCTTTATTATAAGAAAAAATTAAGAGGTTACTTATAAATTTTAACATGCTCTGTGCCTTGAGTATGTTTTTTTTTTATTTTAATGAATTGATACAATGAAGAATATAAATGTACACATTTGTTTTTAATCTGAGATCATAAAAATATATAAATATCTTTTTTTTCTCTATTATTATGTTAATATTGCTTGAGCATATTATCGGCATACATGAACACCATTAAATCATTAAAAATGTGTAGAAAGGCCTGACAACGTACTGTTTACATTTAAAATTATTGCTATACTATATCTTAGTAAGACATCGGTGGATGCAAAATGTTAAAATCTACAATACCATTTCGTACATTAACTAATGCATATCGCTTATAAATTAGCTATAAATCACAGAATAAGACAAGCTATTGATTTATACCTTCCTTTGCTCATTATCTATTAGCTACTTTTCTTTTGTCAAAAGATCCAGTTAAAGAGGCATATTTATACGTGACTTAGAATTGTTTAATTTCTGTTTGAAATTTATTCTGGTAGGGGTACAGAGCTATAAAAAATTAAAATGTTTAAAAATATATAATGTAGAAATAAGTAAAAATTCACAATGCTCAATTTCAGAGTATCCAGTATAAAAAAAAAATAACTAAACAAAATGCAAAAATATAATCATAATTCACTCTTACTATCCATTTTGACTTCGATAGTAGCATTTTCGATAGAGTCAAAAATATTTTTTGTGATTTCTTTTTGTATTCTGCATTGTTACACACGCTTTCAATTTTCGCTTATAGTACATTAAACTTCTGTTGATCAATTTTATTCTCATTGTTATTATTTTCAGTAGGGGGTTTTCTTGAAATCCTCATAGGTGAAGTCTGTCAATGGATCATCAAAGTTATTAATAGGTGGATTCTTCTTATCATCCTTCTCTTTAGGAATTTTTGAATGTCTTTCTATAGCTGCACTCTCATTCACAGAAATATTTATATATAGGTATAAATAGGTATGGACTGTGGGAAAGGCTACAAAATAACTCAAAAAGTGTACACTGACGTAAAATTAATCGGTATACTGGACGAGTTGTTATTAGAATGATTAGGCTAAATCCCTCAAAGATTGCAATACATATACTTCAATACTATGAAAATAATTTACATTAATCATAGTAAATGACTGTAAATTATTCAAAATAAAGTACATTAATCTATACGTTAGTACTGTCCGTTGTTTTATACGAAGCCAACGGTATCAGGGTAGAGTTACTCGTAAGAAATATTTTGTAAGCGAAAGGAATTGAAAGAAAAGGTTGCAGCTCGCAAATAGTAATATTGCAATATTCTATGCATTCTTGAAAAAAATTAAAAAAAAAAAAAAATATATATATATATATATATATTAGATAAAAGCATTAACGTGATTTAAAGTTTTTGTAAGATGAACTATAAATTACAATAGTTTTGCTAAATGGATTTAAGATTCTTTAATCATTTATGTAATATATCAATTGACATCATATATGGTAAAATAAAAAATTTTATTTATCGTTGATGATTAATATGAATTGTGTCGTAATATAATAAGAATAAATTTTGAGCCCCTGTGATAAAACATTCATTTTCAACATATTATTTTAAGTTTAAACCTATATACAATAACAATATTACAAAAATATGTTAATTATTAAAAAGTGGAAGATTCGTCCTTTTATTAGAATAAAAATATCGATACCGTTCCATCTAATAGATTTTTCGATTTTTTAGAATTACATATATGTTTTATCTTTCATATTTCATATATAATTCTCATAATTATACTTGCCGCTTATATATTTAATTGGATAAGCATATAATGACGACCTTTCTGTATATTTTACAGTTATGACTATATAAGTAGAACTTGTAAATGTGTGTATAGGTCAAATAAATACAAATAAATCGATTCTGTTTTACATTTACACGGTTTATTTTCAAAGCGGAACTTACAAGTCTTTTTACATTTCAACGATGGGTAGTAAAAAAAAAAAAAAAAAAAAAAATGAGACCTGAATTATATCTGAAGCTAAACAATTTTTAAACAATATTTAAAAACTAAACGTTTTGGAGCTTTTACTTTGCTTCATATTGAATTCTATTCTTAACATTTCAATCACAGTATTCTAATGCCTTCTCTATACAATCCCATTTTAAACACTACATTGGCAGATAAATCGAATGGAAGTTCGATTTCTCATGTAAAATAAAGTTTTTCAATTCCTAAAGTCTTAAAACATTCTAACCTTAACCCCCGGTTTTAGATTTATCAATTATAGTATACGCTACAATGAGATTAAGCTAGCCAATTTTTTCACGAGTAAAAACAGTCTATCCATTCCTTTGTATTAAATTATTTTATAATTTAGTTTTTTACGATCAATTTTCTATACAGATATAGGTATAGGTGGTAAGGTCTTCTCTTTATACAATTTCCGGTATATTTCAAATCTTCAAGGATCCTTATATTCATATTTACGAATAATTATACATCTACACGTATGATCATATTCTAAATATCAATCTTCTGTAATTTTGCAGATATTGCCACAAGGATGAATTTTACGTTTTCTAGCGTTGAGAGTCCAAGAAAGCAACATCTAAACGCCCTTTTCTATTATCATATTTTAAAGATCTTAAAATCTAAGACGATTCTAATAAAAGACTTTTATTTTCTACGTCTTTTTGTCTTATAATGTCTCTGATCTTTCTAATGGGATTCCACCTTTTCATGGATTAAAATTTAAAAATACTTTTATTTTAGTATGAAGAATTCAGAAAGCGGACTATAAATTTTAGCGAAGCCTACTATTGTTAAAAGCGAAATTTATTTATTTTGATAGCTAAGCATTGATCTGTTTTTTTTTTAAATCTAAAAGACTTGATATACGATATAACAGGTAACTTTCAAAGTTTTAAGAATAAAACTTGTAACTTACAAATCAATATATCATTTTTACAGTTTACAGCATAATTTGTATACAAACAAATCATAAATAGCGATGATCTAGAGAAAATTGGATATTTTAATAGACGTTAATAAGACTGAAGTGTTAAAAAAATTGACAGAAATTAATTTACAACAACAATTATATATTCACTTCTATTCCTCAGATTTATCATTCCAAGTTATATGAAAACGTTTTAATCTTTTTAGCCGTGAATTAGAGGAGAGTAATTTCATAAAATATATGAAAAAAATTTGAACTTATATAGAACGGAATTTGAAGAATGTATTAGTAAATTAAAGGATAGATTACCATCTGTGTTCAGAATAGCAAACACACTTTTGAAGTAAAAAGTTCGTGACATTATTATTAAATGGAATTTTGTTAAAAAACTTCATAATTTTGAAGATGTATATGAATTTGATCTATTTATTAAGGAAAAACATGACACCTACATAGAATTTATACAATTATTAGTGAATGAAACAAATATTTGCGCAATACACTGACTAGATCTAGTTAGTATGTTGTCAGTCCTGTTTGCGAGACTTAAGCCTAACCACTATGTTTTCAATATGTGTGTTTCACAAGAATCCAAAACAAAGGAGATTGTTGAAATAATTGAACAAAGTGGTCTAATCGTTGCCTATGATATACTAAAGCGTATAAATATTTTACAGAGTGAAACGTTTAAGATACCAAACAAATCGGAAGTCATTACACAAGGTGATTCTATAATTTATTCGAATATATACGACAATATTGAGAGAAAATTCAATAGGACTGTGTGTGATGTTCCGTGATCAAGTAATGGAACATTTAAACTATCATGATATATATCTGACAATTCTTATTTACTTAATGCGATTCGTTTACATGAGATTCAATATAAATTATTAAAAATACTTGTGAAATGATAAATCAAGATTGATTAGTTATGTATAGTATATGTTCATTAAATCCTATTGAGGATGAATGTGTAATGCAACAAATAGTTATGTATATGGATGTCAAAATTGTAAATCTCGGAAATGAATATAATGAATTCATAGGATTTGTATTGAAAGATCGAATTAATTTTTGCGATATTTCTGAATTTGAATATGGTTATCGCTGTAAGTATGGTAACAAGGATAGGTGTTGAGAAATGTATACGGATTTTCCTATATGATCAGAATACTGAAGGCCTAGTTATTGCTGGACTTGGTTTGAAATGAAATGAGGATGTTATGGTAGAAAATGGTATTATAACTATGGATTCAGCAGTAAAAACGATTCATTCTTTTGTGTAAAATTTACATCTGTTGAGAGAGTAGAATCTTCAGATAAAGATACAATTTCTCAAGAAAATAATATAAAAACACCAAGTGTACTTATTAGGCATAAAGGAACAACATCATCGATTGACGTTACTAACTATTTGATAAAATATTGACATATACCAATTCTACGGTCATAAATGCTGGAATTAAACTATTTGTTAAACGTTCTCTCAGCATGAGTAAAAAATGCAGGCTACAAAACGTTCCTTTTCCCGTAGAAGTTATAATATCTGACTGTGTGCTATATCCAAATCAATTTTCCTCTATGCTAATAGATACGAGACAAAATTTGAATCTCAGAAGGGGATTTGAACATCAATGAATAGAATATTATTATTATGGGACATTCTACTGGTGAAATGTCGATCATCATTTTTCAAAAAATTTAATGCGGGCCTTGGTTGATTTTAAATGTCCTTATATTATAAATTAATAATAAACATAAATTAATTTGACCTAAACATTACGTTATAAGAGAGTCAGGTTTAATCTTTCATTAAGTGTTGTTCAAATCAAGTATTTCTTTTATGTGAACAGTACCATTTTACATTTATGTTCTCGAAAAAGCTTTTTATCTAAAACTATATCTTCGACGAAAAAAATAGTTAAGAATGAAACTATGCATTTTCGAAAATATCAGTAACTTATAAATAAAAAATTATAAAAAATTGAATGATTTAAATATATTTTAACACCTTAATTCTAAAGTGTTAATAATCATGTGGCTAAATTTTCTTATTAGAAACAATAAAATCTTTTATTACAGAAAGAGTTTGATTAGATAACATACGAAAAACAAATAATGCTAAAATATTCTGTTATATGAATTTTTATATACTTGTTATTTGAAATTTAGAGTCATATTTTAAAAACCTGAAAATACTTCTTAAAACAATTAACAATTTGATTGGGTATAAAAGTAAGGTTAAGTGTCAATTGTCTTTCTGTTAGTAGTGGCAGATTTCAGACTACCTGTCATGATTTCCAATTTTATGATTACCATTACCAATACCTAGTTGAATATTACTTCATCCAAAAGCGGTACTCCTGAGATTGTCCATAATAAGACTTTCCAGAGTCATTTCGAGTAGTTTGAATAACCCATATGTCTCAATTGAAGGATCAATACAAATCATAGTTCAATGCTGCCAGTGGTAGTTAATTAATACCTCATCAAAACATTTCCAACATCTTTTATTTCTGTTAACTCAATAATTTTGAGCATGTAACTATTAACCAAATTAATAATATTCCGGAATGTGCGCTCTTCTAAAACCATTTATATAGACCATGGTCGCAAATATGCGTCCATAATCATCAAAGCAATAAATGCAACTGGCAAAATGAAAAGAAAAAACATATGCTGCGTGCAAGAAAAATAGAAGTAGGACGAATATTCGAAACATGTGGCCAAAATGTGGTGTCGGACAATGCATTCGTGCTTAGGTTGGGTGTTCCATATACGCGCCATTACATCATAATTTAATTTCATTTTAAAAAATAATTGTTCTTACCCCATACAAGAGGAAATGTAAGAACAAGAAACGGCTTTCAAATAAGTCTTTATATTAGAATTACGTACGATATGGTCTTACGCCCTAGAAAGGATGTGACATTCATATTTTTTGGTTTAATTGGTAGAACGTATAGGCGATACTTGCGAAAGTTTAATAATACTATTCTTACAACTTAAAAATAAACAAGTTTACACTGTTTCGAGTTTTCAATGTTAAAAATCATGTTTAATATTAAACAACAGCATATAATCACAATATTTATTTTTGTACATATATACTAATGTTTGCAAGTTGAAGACACTACAATTGTGATAAAAAAATTAGTTATGGTATTTTACCTGTGATTCCCACTGAAGAGAAATATATTACAGAGTTATAATAAAATGTTTTAAAAATACATATTCATTTTGAATAAATGGAATATGTTTATTATTATTTTTTGAAACTACTATTTTCAATTTTATGTATGTAAAATTAACTTTATCAAATAAATTCATAATATAGATCACTCAGAACGTAATTAGTAATTAAAACATTACGGCTGCAAGATTATAATTTATTCATAAAATAGATTTTCATAGACATTTTTCTGGATTTTGAATTTAAAAATTGAATATTTTATAAGGGTTGAAATATAAACATTAAAACAAATTATAACATGTGAAGATCTTGAACATCGCTTTGAGGAGGTCATGGCAGGAAAAGAGTATAGACATCTAGATTATTATAAAATTTAAGAGAAGTATTATAAAACAATTTGAGCAACTGGGAATCGATATGAGTACCAACCAAGTAGATTTATTAAAAGCGCTAACCCAGCATCGAGAAGTCAACACGCGACCCATTGACTTCACTATCGGTCTTGCTGGGGTCCACGAATTGGCAGACAGCGCCATCAATTACTTGCAGACGCAGAAGGTGGATATCCAGGAGGACGATCGGCAGCTCTTGGAAAAAGTGAGAGTTTAACGGTTTTACATAGTAAGAACTGCAGTTGATACGTCTGTGGAGCAAATCGCGATAAACGATTCATACGTGCAGAAAACAGTTGATTATCTAACCTCGGTGATTTCTAGTTACCGATTGTGGCTTCAGCAGATTGGAAACATTAAGTCACATATACAGCTGTTTGTGCCCGGCGCTGAGTTTCCGCCACTCATGGAGTGGACTGCCGGCAAGGTGGGTGTCGATTTATATGACAAGACCGCCGGAGACTGTATTGCCTGTTACCTTTAGCGAGAACCCCTTAACCTCTCCGCCAGAGCAAGTGGAATGGTTCGATAAGACGGTCTTCTTTAGTTAATAGGAACGCATACTGGAGTTGTCATTCTTATATTCTTGTTCATATCTGAAATAACGAAATACAAATTAGAAATGAAGATGAAGCTCGTGATATTAAATCCTCGACTTCCAACCATCGAGATCGGCTCCGCGGATAAGACGGCAATGACAACCCTTTCACTACGCGAAGCATTAGATTCCATTCTTCGATACACCGGACAAAACATGACCGCGCTGGAATTTTGTAGAGTTTCTGAGCGAGCAAGGAACATGCTCCCTCCTACTGCCGATCCAACCATTACCCGACTGATAATGAATCAACTAACAGACAGAGCCTACGCGGCCATTGAAGATAAGCAACAGCGTTGCGTCAAAGAACATTGCGACCGATTAAAAACCGTTTTTGACCCTGCGCACAATATCGATGCCGATCGTGGAGGACAGGCCACAATTTACCAAAAGTCAGGCGAGTACATAATTGACTATATAAAACGCATTATGGGCTTGCGATGCGCCATCCTCGAGTGCAATGAACGCATCGGTACCGACGAGATCGACGAATTAGCCCTGGCAAATTTCACTAGAGGTGCAAATCCGCGAATACAAACAGAACTGCATATGCTCCAACCTCATCTTTTGCGCGATGCGTTCGATTGCCATCAGCATGCAAATCGACGTAGACGACGCACGTTACAGATCAAAGACCGACTTCGCATATCGACACAATTCCAGTAACGAATCACGACAGCAGCACCGAGACTACGGATCCCCGCGACCAAACGCTTCCCCACCCACCCTATTCCCCTCTAATCAAGAATATCGAAGACCTTCGCGTTTCACCAGGAATCCAAACTATTCATCTCCCTCTCGCCCATTCCAACCGACTCGGAGTGGCCCTCAGAAGTACTGCAACTACAGTAAGACGCCCGGGCATGATAATCACAAGTACCGCCGCCGGGTAACGAACAATAATAGAAATCTGGGAAACGACAATACCCTCCCGTCGATCTGGGACGCCCGATGAGAGTAGCAGTCAAAACAGGGCGTTCACCGAATCGAAATCATAAACTCCGCAAAAACCAAGTAGTCATAGCCAACGCCACTACTGATAAGCCCGCTCCGTTTCCAACCATCGCGACTACATCCCCCGACACCAAGAATGCGTGCAGTCTTATGATCGACACTAGACAACCCAGATCAAAATCTTCGCAATCCGACCTTCCGCGCGCTCAAATCCCCGCCATCACATTTCCCTACAGGGAATTACGAGAGAAGAAACCCCCACTTTGGGATCAACCCAAGTCAGAAAATTCGATGCTCTCCGGCACTTCCACGTTGTTCCGGATGATTTTCCGATCACCCCCAAGGGAATACGCGGATCAGCGTTTTTACGCCAAGGCGCGATAATTTCAAATCGCACTAACTCCCTCACATGGGATTACATGGAGGCCCCATTCCTGAAGCCTGTTCCCCCCACCCGGCGAAATCATAATGCCGCAACGCACAGTAGCTCGTGTCACGGTACGCGCGAAAGGCCCCGTGTACGGCTATCTTCGACGTAAAGAAGTACGCCCAGGTGTGACTCTGTTCGAAGGACTCATGGCAAGTAAATGCTGCTCAGCTTACGCCTCGTGCGCTAACATCACGGAGGAAGACGCTTCTTTCCATGAGCCAACCGTAGAACTCGAGGAGATAGATGAGATCTCACCCCTGATTCCCGCGATAATGACACGACTCCAACCTTACAGTACAAAATCAGTGCTTCATCTCGAATCAGGTCAACCTTCGCGGAAAAGTCGGATTTTGGTCGAAGTCAATTTAAGTCATTTGAATTCACAGGAACGTAATCACGTAGAAGATCTCATACAGGAAAACCTGAACCTCTTCCACATTGATGGTGACAATCTCACCAGTAGTAATAGCATAGAATTAAACTTACAGGAGAAACCCCGATTAATTTAAATCAGTACCGATATCCTTCCATCCACTGCCAGGAAATCGATCATCAAATGAAAGATTTACTCGACCACGATATCGTACCTCCCTCTACCTCATCCTACAATTCACCCCTCTGGATCGTACGAAAGAAGCCAGAGGCCAACGGCAATAAACGCTGGCGAATGTTAATAGATTACAGACTGAACGAAAAGACCGTCCGCGATGCCCATCCTCTCCCGAACATAGCTGAAATTTCGGACCAACTTGGAAGTGCTTCGTATTTCTCCATGTGCCCAAGCAACATCGAGATAACAGCATCCTCTACGACGATTGGGAATTACCAGTACAAATACACGCCATTCGGGCTGCAAAACGCGCCGGCGACATTGTAACGCTTGATGAATATCGTACTGAAACAAACTGATTGTTTACCTAGACGATATAGTCATTTACCCAGGTGCGCTCTAAGAACACGAAATCAAATTCAGGAAATTGGCAGAACTACTCAGACACGCGAGCTTGACTTTTGAAACATCCAAGTGTAGTTTCCTGCTCAAAGAGGTCGCCTATCTAGGATATATAGTATCCGAACAAGGAGTTCGCACCTGCCCAGACAAAATCACCTCCGTAAAAAAATACCATACGCCGCGAAACGCAAAAGATATTCGATAATTTCTTGGCTTGGCGTGCTACTATAGACGATTTATCCATAAATTCTCCAACATAGGAAAGCCCTTAACCGAACTTTAAAAGAAAGATAAAAAATTCAACTGGGCGGATAAACAGCAGACAGCATTCGACAGACCACGTGATTCCCTCTGCTCCGAACCTGCCCTGGCCTATCCTGATTTCGCAATCCTGTTCCACGTCATAACTGACATTTACGGCTACGCAATCGGAACGATCCTAAGTCAAGGTGAAATTGGCAAAGACCGACCGATAGCGTACCCATCCCGCCTCCACCATGGTTCTGAGCTCAATTACTCGACCATAGAGAAAGAGTGTCTCGCTATCATCTCCGCCACTATCTTTACGAAATTCAGTTCGTCCTCATAGCGGATCATCAACCACTTGTGTGGATGAACTCCGTCAAAAGTCCAGCCTACCGGTTGTTGCGTTGGCACCTGCTATTGGCTGAGCATGAATGCAAAATTTCGTTCAAAAGCGTCAAGACCAATCTCAACGTCGACGAACTTTCCCGAAACCCAGTCCCCGTCCTCCCACTCTACACCGGCAATATATCCGAGCCATCCCCACAACCTTCAACTTCCCACATTACGGAATCCCCGAAGCAGGACGAGACAGACACGACGACTATCGCGACCTTTTCAAGTAACAACCCGCCAACTAGAATAAAGAAAGTAACGTTACAATCGAGAGATCGGTTAATAATGAGAAATGATCACTTAGCATGCTTTGTTGCCTCGACCGGATAACGCCGTAATGCAGGAGCTACTGACTTCCCATCGCATAATCGAATTCAACCACTCAAAGACGCGATCATAGGTCGAGCTAAAGTGCAGACTACCCCAAGATATAACCTGATCCTCTTGCCTGTAAAAGAATCCTTAACTCAAGAAACTCGGTCAGACGACGTACTCGAGGCTCTTGGCATCTTGTGTGACGTAGCGCGAGAACTAAACATCACCAGCCTCTCCATCTCCAGAACTTCATGAGATAACGTCCCTTGGGCGTGCACACAGAAGAACTTATTCGAATTATTCGCCCAATCCCATACTGCAGTCATGGTCTACACCAACGAAATCCATATCACTCACATGGACGCACGGAACAATATAATACTAGGAAACCACTCATTTGCCACCGGCGGCCACAAAGGAATACAAAAACATATAGACGAATACGCGAACGATATTACTGGCCGTCGTTAAAAGCAGACCTTCAGTCCTATGTAGCGGGATGTCCAAGCTGTCGGGTGCAGAAGCGAACAAGGCAAAGAACAAAGCAACGTCTCGTCGTAACAGATTCCCTGGGATGCTCTTTTGACAAAGTAGCATAAGACATAATGGGTCCTCTGCCAACCACAAGTAAGGAAAACAAATATATTCTCACTATTCAAGACCTTCTGAAAAATTACTCTTTAGCCGTACCCCTGAAGACTACGATCGGAATTGAAACGGCAGACGCGCAGCTCAATAACTTAATTTGCCGATTTGGGGCACCAAAAGTAATCCTTACGGACCAAGGTGGATATTTCATCTCCTTTCTCATTAAACAAGTTGCAAAGAAATTTAAAATCACTCAGTTTCAAACAACAAGATTTCAGCCCCAAACTAATGGTTCACTTCAGAGATCTCACTTAGTCCTCATTGAATACTTACAGCAATATACGGCTAAAGGAAATTGGGGTACATGGCTTGACTTAGCTATGTTCTTGTACAATACTAGTGTTCATGATGGCACCTATTTTACACTACACGAGCTAGTGTTCGGATCCATAGCCTGTCTCCCTTCCACCGATAATCTGCTAATGCTCACGAGCGACGATACAATATTTACCTCGAAGGCCTACAAAATCGACTGGTCGAGGTTCAGCAAATCGTGCCAAAGAATCTCATAAACGCCAAGACCCGATCGAAGGCATATTACGATGGAACGGTGAAACCGCAAACATTCAAGACTGGAGATTTCGTTTACCTCCTTAAGGAGCCACAAAAGGGAAACTCGATCAGCAGTACACTGGTCGGCACAGAATTGGAAGCATCTACCCGAAAGGGAATATTCGTATAGCAACTAAGGACAAAAGCGCGACGCGTACACGCCAACAAATTAAAGCGAGTGACTGAAAAAGAGAATCATCGTAAAGGTTATTAAATAGTATATGACGCAGGGTTGAACTCTAAACAGGGATAGAATCAAAATTATTAATAGGTATGCCACAGGAGGCATCCCATCAGACATTTCATATGAACATATAACTGAACTTATAGACACTGAACAAGAAACTTATGCAAATGATAAATTAAAGAAATGGAAGTTGAGACTGTAACCAAAACTATAGTAGATACGCCGAGAGGAACCTCTCCATTATGAATCCTGAGCCAAAATGCTATCGCTGGTAAGTCTAATCTCCCCACCGTTGTTGTTGATGAATCTGTGTTATAGACCAGATTGATGGATTCATCTACTTTATTGTGAAAATTGGACTTATCGTTTAGTAGGCTAGACGATGAACCTACTAGTCCACTAGCTGTGTCCACGTCTGCTGTTCTCAGTTCACCTAAAGCACAGAAACAAAGAAGACTCACTTCTATGAGAAACTTCATGAGGCTGCACTTTAAGTACAGTATGTCATGACTAACATATAATGAAAACTCTAGTATAATTTGGCATCTTAAGAAAAAGGAGAGTTTGGGTTGTTATTCGATACGATCAGATATTAAATATTTAAACGTATGGAATATACATTCATTAATCCCTTTTATTAATTTTTAAAATTAAATATCTATATATCGAATTCGAGAAATAGAAGGAATATTCACAAAAACAAAATTATTTATTTACTGTAGTCTACCTGCAAATTTTTACTTAGAAAAATCTCTAATTTTGAGCTACGACTGCAATTGGCAGGAGTCAAAATATCCTAATAAGAAAGTTTAATTTCATAAATTAAATAATATTTAATATTCACGGATATTCGCGGAAATAATATTTATCCATCCTAATCTTTCTCACAGCTATAAGGATGTCTCTTAGATCGAGATACAATTTTAATGAAAATGAAAGTATATTCCATGATAAATTTTAATACGCAACACAGTAAAAGGAAACATAAATATGTAAATATAATTTTATCACAGTCGTTCTGTGAAGTCTTGCAAGTATATTTCCGATCTCACGTTACTTTTCGCATTTATTTTTTTTCTTTCCCTGTAAATTGCACTGTCCACAAAATTTTATATCTAGGTATGTTAGGAATAAGATTGTATAACGTTACTGCGCATAAACCAATGTTCCGTAGTATTTTACTTGTCTATGGATTAGTTATATATGTCCCGACAGTTGCGGAAAAGAAAAAATTAACCGTTTTCTACTACAGGACCTGTAAACGAAAACCCGGTTTGCATCCCAATGAATTTTTTTTTTTATATAACTCACATTAATCAAATATAATTCATAATGTAAGACAAATTTTATATTACTTCTGAAATGAACAAAGATTGGTTTGAATGACTTTAGTATTATTATTTTGCTCTGACCCGTCTGGCCCGCCTGTTGGAGGGGATTCAGGTGGCACAAACGGATACGGGGCTGGAGACATGCTTCCAGGCTGGCAACGTCCTCATAAAGCCGTCGGCCTGACCGTCGAACTTGTCCACGGCCTTGCTCCATTGTGGCAGTCCTGTTGTTGTTGGCGGCGAACCGCATGCCCGCCCCGCAAAAGACTGCACAGCGCCGACAAAATATGTCATAAACTTCATTAACGCCGTCCGGGGCTCTGCCTCCAATGCTGGTAGAATTGGGGAACGCGTTATCTCAGGCCATCGATGGCCGCGAGGTAATTGGAGATTTGAGCAGCTCAACCGCTAATGGAATACGATCCGCGTAAACGATGTCGCCGCTCCCTGACCGGGGGGTGGGGCGGTCATACCATTCAGGTGACACACGTAGGTAGCCACAGCAGGGTCGGGATTATGCGTATTTAAATGCGTACGCACCGGCAGGATGTTGTGGAAATTTGTCGACAGCGGTGAAGGCGCACACACTCCGAGCACTTATAGGTCTTATTTATCCCGGAATGGACTCAGTGGCACTGCTTTTCAAGCCCCGCATAGCAGCGCGTACGTAAAATTTGCCCTTGGCGCCCGCCCGTGCTCGGTTCGAGTAACATCACCGGCGGCGGATGTCCCACTCAGACATCTGAAAATACATGGCAATTACCACCGAGGCGCCCGCTCGAACCAGACCGGCCATATGCACAAATCTCTCACTATTACTATTACTTAACATGGTTGTAGAGAGCAGAGACGGATCCGACCATTAATGTCGAACTTCTGATCCAAAGGCACTACTGCAGGTAAGCGGCTGGTAGTTGGTAAGGTGGCGGGAGTGGGGCGCAAATAAAGGCAAGAAGAGGAAGATAAAAAAGAAGGAAGAAAAAAAAAAAATTAAAAAGGAAAGGCACGTAGCGGGTAGTATGTTAGCTTTCGGGAAGAAAAGACAATATAGGACACTGGGCTACTAAACCAGGTCACACAGAACACAGGGCTGTTGAGTGAAAGGGAACAAAGGAGCAAATACTGGGCCATTGAACCGAACTATTAAAAAAGGGTTATTGCAGGCACGTGGACGAGAGTTGGTTTGCTAGTTTTTCAGGATGAAGGAAAGCAAGGATAGAAAAGAGAACGCAGTGCTATTAAACCGAACTGTTCAAAACACAAAACTATCGAAAGGAAGAGACTATTAAGAAGAAGATATTATTGAAACGAAGGCACTATTTCAGCAAAGAAAGGAAAAGTGGAAGGAATAATTAAGAATGGAACGGAAAGGAAGGAGAAGTTGGTGTTAAGTTTGAGGTTAGATAGCGCGAGTGGCTCCGTGATCAGAATAGCACGATTGATTCTACATTAATATTATTATACCTAACCTGTGATTGTAGCATTTAAAGGTCTGACAGAAGTTCTTAAGAACTTGCAAGTCAAAATATGACGAGAATAAGTCGTTGTTAAGTCATAATTTCTTATGCCTGTACAAGTCTATCTTTTCGCCTCTGATGATGTTCATATACCCTGTTAATGTGCGACTGAATAGTTACTTCCCCTTGCACGCTACACATTATATTATTCCTTCGGAATAATTACAATAAAATACGATTCGAAAAGCAAAGATCATCAGACGTAGGATATAAGAAATTTAGTCTTGTGGAGGTTGGCATTATGGTTTAAAGTCGACTCCAAGGACGAAGGCTAGATAACTCTTGCTCTTAGTCAGTTCCTAAGCAGTTTTAGCGCAGTATATGAAGTATTGAAGTATATGTTAAGCGTGCAGTTGTAATTTAAGTAAACCGCTATTTTTACTTAAATAGTCCGCTTCACCACCCAACAATTCCTACAATACCAATATGTGAATTGCAATCAATAGCACATGCCATTTAATGAAATGGACACCGCACGTTATTATACATACTTTTTTTGACAATTATTTTCGAATATTATACGAAATAATAGCTACAGGTAATAAAGAACAATTCTAAAAAGTAATTTGTACCGAGATACATATATATTTCTCCACTGTAAATGTTGAATAGTTCAAGCACATTTGTAAAGATACGTACTTTTGCTAAATTGCACACGCAATTTCATGGACAAGATGGAAGAAAAATCTGGAACGTTACTTCTATATACACACTTTTTTACGTATTTCTCCTACGGTACAGATTGGCGTTCATTCTAATCTACGATTAAGACAAAATTTGTAATCAACGTAGTTCAGTTATTATATTAAGCATGGTGCAGTATAATTATGGTGCAAGTTAATATGTTATCGAACACTATAGGATATTCGAATATCTGAATTTAATTATTTAAAACTATTATTGCTAATTTCAACCGTTAATGTAATAAATAAATTTCTTATTACACCACGAATTAATACTGGAAACACCTATCTTCTCATACGTAATGCTTGTATTGAGCACATGTTTTAATCCACTTCTATCGACGTTTATTATATTTTGAGTCTTTTACTGCACCTTTTCAAACGGCGCTGGCTGTGAAAGGTGAAGACAACATTGATTTCTTCAATCTCGCTAAATTAGGATACTTTGAACTATACACTTTACAATATTCCAATTGATTTAACCATGGGCCAATGTGACTTTCACCAATATAATTATTTAATTCTTTTCTCGGTCCGAAATACACATGACCTATAGTTTGCTACCTCACTTTACCATCGAAGACCGACCAGACTGATGACGCGTCGCCTGGTCGAATGATGTTATCAGAAGGTGCGTTCGAGACGCGTGAATTTGTGAACGGTGTCGCCGCACTTTAAAACGCAGGTCAAGATTTGTCGCCATAACATACAGCGAATATGTTTGAACATAATCGAATTACACGACTGTTATTCATTTTAATTACGCAGCTAATTGTTAAATATCGAAATCGAAATATCAATATCGAAAGACGCGGTCAGATCGTATCGGAAACACAGAAAAAAACTCTGCGTCTCATGCGACCGGAAAGGAATCGTGAACTATGAGACACCCCTCTTTGATGAACAACGGAAATAGATTGACATCTTCTTGGAACACATTCCACCAAGTTCATTGCATATTCCTGTAGCAGACAGCTCCAAATATGGCGAATATGTCGTGCATCAACTTCTTTCCTGCGTTGATATGCCTTCAACGATATTTCTCCTTTCATGTATACAAAAACACTTTCTATAGAAATGGCAACAGGCGACTGTGATTGCCACATCTGACGCCCGATGCCAGACATTATTTTCTATTCATTACAGTGCCTGCTCCGATGTTTCGGATCGTAATCCTCCTTCTGGGACCAGTTTGGATTTCTTCTTTGCGAATCAAAGTTTGACAGAAAAACAACAAGTCTTTTCGTAGATTTTTATCATTCTTTCGGCATTCGAACTAGCGGTAAATAGGTATAAAGTAACCGAATCCTTAATGCGAGAATCGCACGACACGTGCACCTGTACTGCGAGCTAAGCACTTCATTGTACTGTTTTATTGCGACTATAGTTGACTAGGTATGTTGCAGTATTCTGCGTGCATAAACGGGTGCATCGTAAGCAAATATGACGTTACTCCAATCTCGGTCAATATTCATCTTTGCCAACGCGAGTCGTTGGCACCCGCGTTTTTCGGTCAACGGCGGTTTCTTCATAGTACTTCGCCATTTTGCACACCATCAGACTGAAGATGATATCCGATAGTGTCTACAGAAATATTTAAACGCGCCTCCTATAGCTACACATAAAATTTAGATACTGTCTCTCAGGTAGAGGTAGTTCAGAATTACTAGAAAGAAGACGAGTGTTCGTTTGCCGTCTTAAGCCGTAATCTTCAGTTTTATGCCACTATTGGGGAAGATCATCGACAGTTTCTTAACCCTTTCGCTACGGGCGGGTTCGCGGCGGTACGTTCGCTCAACGGAGCGCCGCGACATCATTGCGCACGCTACGCGACGCCGATCGTCAACAGAATTAAAAGATACGTAGAACATCGATGACAAAACAAAATACTATCAGTGGCATCTTATGGAGCGCCACTATAGTGGCCCGTTGTACCTCTGTGGCATCATATGGAAGGCCACTAGAGTGACCTGCAGTAGCGAATGGTTTAATAATACGAAAACCCACTTTTGACGTATAATATCGATTCGCCCATATACTGGGGTCGTTTGGAAATTCATCTCTCTTTCTTCTTTCCATAAGCAGCTTAAGTGTAATACTGGCTTTGAAAAAAACACAATTAAATTCTCCTTTGGGAGAAAGGAAATTACTTTCCCGAACGACCTAATATTCAGCAACGGCAGCAAGGGAAATTATTAATCCTTATGTGTAAATACGCGAAAGCACGGATTCCAAACGCAATGCCCACGCAGCGGCATCCTGTGTCGATGTACTGCTGTCTCGTCCGCGAATGCATTTGTCATTGTGCATTCTGTTCCTGGAAGAACGGCTGTTTGTACGTGATTGGGCGACAACAGCCAGTGTTTCCTGGATACCTGAATGGTTTCCGCTGTACTTGACTTTGAAATGACATTCGAACAAATATGATTTAGGCAACTTGTAGGAGCAATGTTGTAAATTAACTTTTAGTTTGAATAGTAGTCACAGGTGACATACATGGTCGACTTGACGGTTTACATTCACAGAATATACAAAGAAGAAACGTTTTATTTATCCAAACACTTTTCGTTGACATCGGCTGCTCTATGTTCATGCTCCAGTGCTGAATATTTACTCTAGAACAAAATTGATGCACAGAAATAATAATTCTGTCATTACGGATTGTTAATAATAATTACAGCGAGCCACTTCGTGATTCCCTTCCCTAACAATTTTGAAAAAGTTATAGATAGAGGCCTGCACAGTGCGAAGTGCGTAACATGCACTATGTAGTTTTCGAAATCTGGGTGTTACAATGATTGCTGCATACTTTCGCAAAATAACAAAATACTCGAGCGTAGTAACTATATTATATATTTCGTTTACAGCGACATCAATTTTTTTGGGTAACTCCTAGCCGATTATACTATCATTTCCTTGAACTCTGATATTATATGGATTAATGTCCGTTCTGATCTCATACGGCGATAAATGCTCAACTGGTTTGCACATCAAGGTAAATTCAGGCATTCTTTTATGGTGGTAAAGTCTTGGGGAGTAGCTGGAATGTCAATAGCTAGGTACAAACATGCGTGGTAAATATCTTGCGAAAGCTTGTTTATCGCCATCTCCTATTGCTCATGAACTCATCCTATTTTTCCGAATATATTCCTTCGATATCTTGACCTTCATCCTAGCATTCCATGACGTGTAATTGAACTTCATGGGTGTATAAAGGTTCGGATGTATCGCTCTATATTATCATTTCTGATTTTAATATGTGAATTCCCTAGCTGCCAGGTCAATCTCATCGGCGAATTCTTATTGCTTGGTTGCCTGTTGAGTTCGCACTTATGTCTCGCAGTACGTTCGTCGAGGATGTATTCCTTCGCGTAATTGATTGTAAAGTTTGATTGGTGAATGTTAATGCCTCTTGTGGTTTGGAAACATCCGTTGTATTTTACAGATGTTTCGATATATCTTGTATTGCATGTTTCATATCGGCGTATGCCTTCGATAGGCTAGCTAGGTTCTTGTGCCTATGTGAAATATGATTTCATTAATTTCCCATGTTCCAATCTTCAAATTGTTACAAAATGATTTCTTCGCGTCATTGTTTATCGTCGCATTTGCAAATTCTAGTACGATAGCAGAGAGGTCAAATGCCTAAAGGACAGGCAGATAGTTTTATTCTAATCCAAAACGCTCGTAAATACGTTCCTACATATTTCGCTATTTCATAGAACATTATATTTCTCCTCATAATTATGGCATTACCATGAACCTTATTGATGAACTGTATTTTAAAAACTGTTATGTGATTTTCATTTGCAAAGTCTGTCTTTCAGTCAAGCAGATAGGCATTTATTTGTACATCTAAGAACAGTTCTAAGTAATAGAGATGCTAGAACAATATCTTCCCGTACCACCATATTCTGGACAGCGAAGATCATGATTACAGTAGCGATGTTTGCTTTCATTATTGTGTAGTTCGCTGCACGTTGATCAAAGTTCGATGGTGATCAGGGTTCTGTGTTTTTGTTCATATGTACTATGCTTCCGCGAGAGGAAATCGTAGCGTGTTTGTATCCCCACTGCTGTTTTAATCCGCTGACATTCCAATGACCACAGACGGTGGTCGCTACTAGCCGAAGACGATGACCAAGATCAACGTACGGATCATAGGGCGACCAAGTGAGACAGAATAAATGTCAGCTCGTGCGTAGCTAACCATTCTGTGTCCAAATGATTAACGTTTGGATTGAAAGACTTGGCCGATGATCTTCGTCACTGTCTTCGGGGAGCATTCCTATACCTTCGTCTTTATTGAAGAAGGATATTTATTGATACGGACAATAATTTGAGTTTGTCTGTCTGGCCTGGTTTTTCATTTTTCCATTCTGTTCGCAAGTAATTTCGTTTTTTTTTTTTTTTTTTTTTTTTTAGTAGAATAGAGGACCCGATTGCATTTTCTCACAGCCGACTTACACACTTAGGCCAAATAAGAAAAAAGAACGAAATTAACTTTCCGATAACGCTAATATGTTTGGAACACAATTGCATACTATTATTATTATTAACATTACTATATCATTATCATTATCATTACCATTATCGTTATAAATCATCGGATATGAAGTCACCCTGAAAAAAACTATAGTTTTCCCATTTCTTGATTCGTTTGATCGAATTTCACGTTAGCCAATAATATGATTACTGAACATCCCGCTGTATAATTGAAATTCATTAAATTAACCCCGTCCCTAACGATTTTTTTCCCAACTGTGCGGACCAAAACGATACCAAGGTCGGATGCGCGCAGGAGCACGAACAGCTCGGCTAAGCGTTCGAAACTGCACAAATCGCAAACTTCCTATGATTCGTATATACACATCTGCGGTACAATTAACATTGCAAGAGGTTTGATAAATAACTACGATTAGTTGATTATCAAACGAAAATATGATTTATTGCTGCAAATTGAATAATACATTAATAATAACATTTCTATTTCAATACAAAAACTTTAGAAATCTTCGATAGTATGGTCCTTTCTCAACACATGTTGGTATATGTAATGCAACTATGCACTTTCGACGATTCTGAGGCGTCGTATTCATGTTTGGCCCGATAGACTTACAACGCCTCTGAGGCGTCATTGTAAGCTAAGGGGTTAATTAAAGAATTATATTACAAAGTAGTATATAAGCTAATAAATATCGAGGTCTATCGCAATAATCAGAGCAGTAATATGACGACTTATCCAATTACATAAAATCCCTGAACATAATAAAAAATAACGTGATTCAACAAAACTTCCTATCCACTCACATTAATATCTTGAATTCATCAGAATTTATCAATGATAAGAAACATAATAAACATATTTGTGTTACACTTATTAACACATGTTCACATAATTTTATATTGCGTACATCAATATAATAGCTTTAAATATTATATTGGTATTACAGATTCGGTTATCTATATTTAATTTCGAGTATGCATCGAATAAAAGTTTTTTCCTTTCGAATACACATATTTGCATTTTGCAATTAACGCCAAAACACAATCAGAATGTATTCTTTCTAAATGATTACTTTTAAAACTAAAATATTTCGTCATTTGTAGCGTAGTCCTAAATTATTATAGACATTTTGTAGAAATACGTAGAGGTACGAACCAATTGGCGTTTAAAGCAAGTACTTTAAAAATGTGCGATAAATGGAGATAATCACTTTGCATCCTAATGGATCATATATGTATGTAAGTATCAAGTAAGTACATCAATACGAATACAGAAAATTAATCAAAATCTTCTTTCCGGAATAGAAACTGTCAATACCATTGAAGATGAAAAGCTGAATAATTACTAAATTCATTGCATGTTATTAGAAACTATAAAACATAAAGAAGATATTATGTTAATGATAACCAGTTCATTCCAATCTTCCTTGCAGGCTGAATGTTAATCAAATTGCGGGAAGAAAAAGAAGGAAATATGTGGAAAAGAATATGTGTGGGTCATTCCACACAGTCTTTGTAGGTCCGATGTGTCAGGTAAGTACTCTAAGTAAGTAGTTGCTGCGTTCTGGTAGTGCTTAATGGAAAGAAAGTAGAAGAAAGGATGGCCTCTCGGTACGGCTACTTAACAGCCTCTGCCTCAGACGGGAATCGTATTGGATCTTACCTAGACTTTTGCAGGCGATGTATATACAAGATTCTGTGAGTTCACCGAGGATTTGAAGAAAGTCCACCAACCTCCTTGGAGTTTAAATCTCTCCAGCGATCAGGGTGATAAACTCGAATAAGATCGGATCTATCAAAAATTATACTCCGATATCTTCAACTTGCTATATAAAGTACTTGTTCCTGGAAAAGGTAGCTAATAAAGCACTAAATCTATTCCTGAAAATACTAATGGTATTTTCGAATTGTGAACAAAGTGGTTTCGGAAACAACAGATCTACTCCTGATCGCCTTACTATTAGAATATTGGAATCACTTTTCATGAGGAAATCGTTAATTAACCTCGTTCAATGCTAATTAAATTAGCCTTTGCATAGAAAGATGTATGAAATGATTTAGATCCAAAAATGGTACCGGGATAACCGTGGAATCATTCTGGCTGGAGGATCTCTAGTGGTTCATAGTCCACATTCTGTCAATACTTGTATGAAGATACATACATCTACCGTTAGGGGTGTTAACCCCTAGATCACTCGCAAATAATAGCCAAAACACTAGAAGCATGCTGCATGTAAGACAAAGAGGTAAACATAACCCTCAATTGTTATTCGGAACCTTAGGCGAAAACGACTTAAACCAAATCAAAACTCATATACGGCCCAAATCAAAACTCATATGACAAATAGAATCAAGTCCCAAAAATTGTTTAAAATCAAGCAGTACTCATCCGTGCCTTTATACATTACGAGCAATTTCAAATAGATCAAATAGATAGACAGGTTAGGAATAGAAGAACTACGACAATATGAACTCGAAACGAAGGAACACTAATTAGATGGACTACTGATCATAGAGATTCTACTAACATACCTAGCCATTAATCCACTGACTTCTACCTAATAATGTTAATACTAGGTGAGCGAGGAGCAATCGATACCATATTAATATCTTTCTAGACACCTTTATGTGGATCACTCATCACTCAGGCGACCACGCGAACACGCGACCAACTCAACTGCCATATCGCTAGCTAAAATGTACTGCCTTGTTATCGGCAGAACACTTTCTCTTGATGTTATTGACAACTTTGGAATAATCAATTCTTAACGTTACTCATTGTTGAAACAATATCGAAACGCCAAGGTACTGTGTACTGTTCCATATTAAAAAAGATCGATTAAGGTCCATTGACAGTTAACCGGTATTTCATATATGGTTTCTTGCTAGAATTAGGAATAGATCGTCACAAGGAGTAGTTGTTAATCTGCTGAAAGTTTGAAATTGTTGGTTATGATTTTGTTTGAGAATAATACTTTTCAAAATAGTTTACGCCCTTTTAAGATGTATGGTGGAAGTAGAAAGTATGTTGTTTGAAAACGGACTAACGATACCGGAGAGCATGAATATAATTTTAACCTCCCTAAAAGACGACGAAGAAATATATGCAGCACATCAGAATCTGAATCGTAATCGGAGCCAACTCAATACAGTGGGTGGAACTAATTACTATTGGTCACAGAAGTACAATAGCAATTTGGGATACCGTGAACGTACTACAGTAGACGAAATTACTGTTTTTACCGTTGTCATTATTCATAATAATACAAGGATATTGGACTGAAGATGAATACTTGCGAAGCAGTATTTTTTGCGAAATTACGATGAGATATCGATATCTTTCATTACTGCGGATCATGATACACTTTACACACTAACTTGGGCGGAATAATGACCGTTTGACGAAAATGAGAGATATTATAAAGATTCTACGAAAATCGCGCAGTGGCGCATTTTATCCATATCAAGGACTTTGCATTGACGAAAGCTTAATGTTATGAAAAGGCCGCTTGTCTTTCAAGCGTTACATTACAACGTAGAGGAATGTGCAATTGTAAAACAGGTTCCGTGCAAGACCTTATCCAAAGCTACAATTAGTGAAAGCTCAACAATTGTAGAAAGTTCAATCACGGGGATCGAAAAATCGGGAGCAATAGTCTTCTCACTTTCGAAACAATATTTAGGAAAAGGCCACACAGCCGATCTAGACTGTAATTCGAGTTTTTTTTCGACTCCAGCAGTATTTACCTTTTTCACAATGATTGTACCAACGCATGCGGGTCCGTGAGAAAAGTACGGTAAGGAATGCCGAAGTTTGATGGACATTTGGTGAAAAGAATTCGTTAGCTATAAAGTGAGTGGACGAAAGAGAAGTGTATATGGTTACAACTACGTGTACTGCTAATTTTGTTGCAGTGTACAGGTATAGAGGCTAACTGTGTGCAAAACCTGTGTGTGTTATGGATTATAAAAACTCAATGGCATAATAGGTAAAGGTGTTATGATAGTATATAGCGTTAATTCAACGCGAAAGTCGATGATGTGTTACCGCAAATTATTCTCCTATATCATAAATATTTATGTCTGGAATGCTTATTGTCTGCAAAGGAGCATATTTGTAAAAGCAGCGTAGCAATACATGTCTTAAGGTCAATAGGATAAGAATAACATACAGATATGCTACAAGCGGAGTACCCGCAGATTATTCGTATGGAAGCATAATAAATACAAAATAGTATAAGGAAATGGCTTTCGAGCTTCTTCTAAACACTGCAGTCATAAATGCTCTGTTTATGTTTGTGTAAGTAACTGAATAAAAATATTAGACGTATCAGTTCCAAAAAAAAAATTAGCGGCTGCACCAACCTATTTAGACAATAAGAACCAAACCCATATGGATATGTGATCCCAGCATACACGAAAGTCACCCATAACCACCGCAACACCCTATGATTATATCAAAACCCCCATCCCAGGTAGAGACAAAAATAAGTTAACCAACAAGAAGTGTGCAATGTCCTCAGGTCACCGATATTGCTCACATTTTGCTCGTTGGTAGATTGCATTGCCCCGTTAATGAAAACATATCATAATAGTAGCAAACACTCCATTATTTTTTTTAAATATTGCAATAGCGATTTGTTGGTTCCACAAAGGGATTTCTTCTCTGGATGATAATGGGTTCGGATAACCGAAGAGAGGGTAAAAATATTTTTCACTTTCTTAATATCTTTTTTACTTTGCATAAGCATATTGCACGTAAAAATGCATAATATATTTTAAATAAATTAAATATTTAATATTTTATACGCTTCTACCCATGTATTGATTATATCAAATAAAATTTGTCTTAATCGTTCAGTAAGTACAGACCAATATACTTAAAATTATGCATTTTAACCTATGATAAACTTTTTAATAAGAAAATGAAAATAAATTCAACCATTCACCGATATTTAAACTCCGCTATACTTCGTAGTAGAGTTCATCCCATTCATATCACACCGAAGATCTATATTAATAAAACTAACCAATAAAAAAAGAAGCCCATACATGAAAGCAACGAATGTTTAATACCAAATATTTAAAAAACTGTTGCATGTTTGCCAATCCAATGTAATATTTTCATAACGGGGAAAGGAAAGTAACCTTTGTGCAACATTTGAACCAAATCGGTGACCCACACGGCATGCACTCTCCTTGCGTGAAAAAGAATGGATATCCTGCCAGTGCAAATATGAGGAGTACAAAGGAATGCGTGTTGCTTTTTCTTTAAACATATGTATTTCTTCGTACGTCATATTGACTCGTTATCGTAGAGATAGATATAAAAGGAATGTCCGTAAGACTGGCGTTAAAAATGATGGAAAATTCATATTACGTGATCTACATAACACTGTGATCAAATGATGATTATTCTTACCTGCAAATATTGCTTATAGAAGAGAAACAAGTATGTATGTATGTATTAATACAAGGGAAACTTGTTTTTCGTCATGTTCTACATTGATGATGTTAATTCGTATTATTATCAATAAATATACGAATACCATTGTCATTACGTTAATCTTTCTAATTTTATCATATGCTGCTTTATGAATTTGTAAATATTACGTTAGGATTGATTTTTACGATTCCTTTCCCAAACTTTAGTCAATTCGTCAAACTGGTTCAGTCTTGATGCATAAGCATGATATGTTGCTCGGCACTGAAAGGAACAAGAATTGTGATTGCTATAGGCGGAAGGAAAACTAAAATCAATCTGAGAACTATTCACCATCGACTAGACCCCCCCCCAAAAAAAATATCGTCCAATATCACGATTAAAAGCAGTTCATCCTACTTATCAATCACTACTTTGAAATCATTGTAACTTAACATGTTCAC
>NW_027469559.1:0-101614 GCF_051020765.1 Lasioglossum baleicum
TATGCGTTATGCGTTATGCGTTATGCGTTATGCGTTATGCGTTATGCGTTATGCGTTATGCGTTATGCGTTATGCGTTATGCGTTATGCGTTATGCGTTATGCGTTATGAGGTATGCGTTATGGGTTATGCGTAATGCGTTATGCGTTATGCGTTATGCGTTATGCGTTATGCGTTATGCGTTATGCGTTATGCGTTATGCGTTATGCGTTATGCGTAATGCGTTATGCGTTATGCGTTATGCGTTATGCGTTATGCGTTATGCGTTATGCGTTATGCGTTATGCGTTATGCGTTATGCGTTATGCGTTATGCGTTATGCGTTATGCGTTATGCGTTATGCGTTATGCGTTATGCGTTATGCGTTATGCGTTATGCGTTATGCGTTATGCGTTATGCGTTATGCGTTATGCGTTATGCGTAATGCGTTATGCGTTATGCGTTATGCGTTATGCGTTATGCGTTATGCGTTATGCGTTATGCGTTATGCGTTATGCGTTAGGCGTTATGCGTTATGCGTTATGCGTTATGCGTTATGCGTTATGCGTTATGCGTTATGCGTTATGCATTATGCGTTATGCTTATGCCTTATGCGTTACGCGTTATGCGTTATGCGTTATGCGTTATGCGTTATGCGTTATGCGTTATGCGTTATGCGTTATGCGTTATGCGTTATGCGTTATGCGTTATGCGTTATGCGTTATGCGTTATGCGTTATGCGTTATGCGTTATGCGTTATGCGTTATGCGTTATGCGTTATGCGTTATGCGTTATGCATTATGCGTTATGACTTTTGCATTAGGAGTTATGCGTTATGCGTTATGCGTTATGCGTTATGCGTTATGCGTTATGCGTTATGCGTTATGCTTTATGCGTTATGCGTTATGCGTTATGCGTTATGCGTTATGCGTTATGCGTTATGCGTTATGCGTTATGCGTTATGCGTTATGCGTTATGCGTTATGCTTTATGCGTTATGCGTTATGCGTTATGCGTTATGCGTTATGCGTTATGCGTTATGCGTTATGCGTTATGCGTTATGCGTTATGCGTTATGCGTTATGCGTTATGCGTTATGCGTTATGCGTTATGCGTTATGCGTTATGCGTTATGCGTTATGCGTTATGCGTTATGCGTTATGCGTTATGCGTTATGCGTTATGCGTTATGCGTTATGCGTTATGCGTTATGCGTTATGCGTTATGCGTTATGCGTTATGCGTTATGCGTTATGCGTTATGCGTTATGCGTTATGCGTTATGCGTTATGCGTTATGCGTTATGCGTTATGCGTTATGCGTTATGCGTTATGCGTTATGCGTTATGCGTTATATGTTATGCGTTATGCGTTATGCGTTATGCGTTATGCGTTATGCGTTATGCGTTATGCGTTATGCGTTATGCGTTATGCGTTATGCGTTATGCGTTATGCGTTATGCGTTATGCGTTATGAGTTTTGCGTTACGCGTTATGCGTTATGAGTTTTGCGTTACGCGTTATGCGTTATGCGTTATGCGTTATGCGTTATGCGTTATGCTTATGCCTTATGCGTTATGCGTTATGCGTTATGCGTTATGCGTTATGCGTTATGCGTTATGCTTATGCCTTATGCGTTATGCGTTACGCGTTAAGCGTTATGCGTTATGAGTTATGCGTTATGGGTTATGCGTTATGCGTTATGCGTTATGCGTTATGCGTTATGCGTTATGCGTTATGCGTTATGCGTTATGCCTTATGCGTTATGCGTTATGCGTTATGCGTTATGCGTTATGAGGTATGCGTTATGGGTTATGCGTTATGCGTTATGCGTTATGCGTTATGCGTTATGCGTTATGCGTTATGCGTTATGCGTTATGCGTTATGCGTTATGCGTTATGGGTTATGCGTTATGCGTTATGCGTTATGCGTTATGCGTTATGCGTTGTGCGTTGTGCGTTGTGCGTTGTGCGTTGTGCGTTGTGCGTTGTGCGTCGTGCGTTGTGCGTCGTGCGTCGTGCGTTGTGCGTTGTGCGTTGTGCGTTGTGCGTTGTGCGTTGTGCGTTGTGCGTTGTGCGTTGTGCGGTATGCGTTATGCGTTATGCGTTATGCGTTATGCGTTATGCGTTATGCGTTATGCGTTATGCGTTATGCGTTATGCGTTATGCGTTATGCGTTTTGCGTTATGCGTTATGCGTTATGCGTTATGCGTTATGCGTTATGCTTATGCCTTATGCGTTATGCGTTTTGCGTTATGCGTTATGCGTTATGCGTTATGCGTTATGCGTTATGCGTTATGCTTAAGCCTTATGCGTTATGCGTTATGCGTTATGCGTTATGCGTTATGCGTTATGCGTTATGCGTTATGCCTTATGCGTTATGCGTTATGCGTTATGCGTTATGCGTTATGCGTTATGCGTTATGCCTTATGCGTTATGCGTTATGCTTATGCGTTATGCGTTATGCGTTATGCGTTATGCCTTATGCGTTATGCGTTATGCGTTATGCGTTATGCGTTATGACTTTTGCATTATGCGTTATGCGTTATGACTTTTGCATTATGCGTTATGCGTTATGCGTTATGACTTTTGCATTATGCGTTATGCGTTATGCGTTACGCGTTATGCGTTATGCGTTATGCGTTATGCGTTATGCGTTATGCGTTATGCGTTATGCGTTATGCGTTATGCGTTATGCGTTATGCGTTATGCGTTATGCGTTATGCGTTATGCGTTATGCGTTATGCGTTATGCGTTATGCGTTATGCGTTATGCGTTATGCGTTATGCGTTATGCGTTATGCGTTATGCGTTATGCGTTATGCGTTATGCGTTATGCGTTATGCGTTATGCGTTATGCGTTATGCGTTATGCGTTATGCGTTATGCGTTATGCGTTATGCGTTATGCGTTATGCGTTATGCGTTATGCGTTATGCGTTATGCGTTATGCGTTATGCGTTATGCTTTAGGCGTTATGCGTAATGCGTTATGCGTTATGCGTAATGCGTAATGCGTTATGCGTTATGCGTTATGCGTTATGCGTTATGCGTTATGCGTTATGCGTTATGCGTTATGCGTTATGCGTTATGCGTTATGCGTTATGCGTTATGCGTTATGCTTTATGCGTTATGCGTTATGCGTTATGCGTTATGCGTTATGCGTTATGCGTTATGCGTTATGCGTTATGCGTTATGCGTTATGCGTTATGCGTTATGCGTTATGCGTTATGCGTTATGCGTTATGCGTTATGCGTTATGCGTTATGCGTTATGCGTTATGCGTTATGCGTTATGCGTTATGCGTTATGCGTTATGCGTTATGCGTTATGCGTTATGCGTTATGCGTTATGCGTTATGCGTTATGCGTTATGCGTTATGCGTTATGCGTTATGCGTTATGCGTTATGCGTTATGCGTTATGCGTTATGCGTTATGCGTTATGCGTTATGCGTTATGCGTTATGCGTTATGCGTTATGCGTTATGCGTTATGCGTTATGCGTTATGCGTTATGCGTTATGCGTTATGCGTTATGCGTTATGCGTTATGCGTTATGCGTTATGCGTTATGCGTTATGCGTTATGCGTTATGCGTTATGCGTTATGCGTTATGCGTTATGCGTTATGCGTTATGCGTTATGCGTTATGCGTTATGACTTTTGCATTATGCGTTATGCGTTATGCGTTATGACTTTTGCATTATGCGTTATGCGTTATGCGTTACGCGTTATGCGTTATGCGTTATGCGTTATGCGTTATGCGTTATGTGTTATGCGTTATGAGTTTTGCGTTACGCGTTATGCGTTATGCGTTATGCGTTATGCGTTGTGCGTTGTGCGTTGTGCGTTGTGCGTTGTGCGTTGTGCGTTGTGCGTTGTGCGTTGTGCGTTGTGCGTTGTGCGTTGTGCGTTGTGCGTTATGCGTTATGCGTTATGCGTTATGCGTTATGCGTTATGCGTTATGCGTTATGCGTTATGCGTTATGCGTTATGCGTTATGCGTTATGCGTTATGCGTTATGCGTTATGCGTTATGCGTTATGCGTTATGCGTTATGCGTTATGCGTTATGCGTTATGCGTTATGCGTTATGCGTTATGCGTTATGCGTTATGCGTTATGCGTTATGCGTTATATGTTATGCGTTATGCGTTATGCGTTATGCGTTATGCGTTATGCGTTATGCGTTATGCGTTATGCGTTATGCGTTATGCGTTAGGCGTTATGCGTTATGCGTTATGCGTTATGCGTTATGCGTTATGCGTTATGCGTTATGCGTTATGCGTTACGCGTTACGCGTTACGCGTTACGCGTTACGCGTTATGCGTTATGCGTTATGCGTTATGCGTTATGCATTATGCGTTATGCGTTATGCGTTATGCGTTATGCGTTAGGCGTTATGCGTTATGCGTCATGCGTTATGCGTTATGCTGATGCCTTATGCGTTATGCGTTATGCGTTAGGCATTATGCATTATGCGTTATGCTTATGCCTTATGCGTTATGCGTTATGCGTTATGCGTTATGCGTAATGCGTAATGCGTTATGCGTTATGCGTTATGCGTTAGGCGTTATGCGTTATGCGTTATGCGTTATGCGTTATGCGTTATGCGTTATGCGTTATGCGTTATGCTTTAGGCGTTATGCGTAATGCGTTATGCGTTATGCGTTATGCGTTATGCGTTATGCGTTATGCGTAATGCGTTATGCGTTATGCGTTATGCGTTATGCGTTATGCGTTATGCGTTATGCGTTATGCGTTATGCGTTATGCGTTATGCGTTATGCGTTATGCGTTATGCGTTATGACTTTTGCATTATGCGTTATGCGTTATGCGTTATGCGTTATGGGCTATGCGTTATGCCTTATGGTTTATACGTTATGCGTTATGCGTTATGCGTTATGCGTTATGCGTTATGTGTTATGCGTTATGAGTTTTGCGTTACGCGTTATGCGTTATGCGTTATGCGTTATGCGTTGTGCGTTGTGCGTTGTGCGTTGTGCGTTGTGCGTTGTGCGTTGTGCGTTGTGCGTTGTGCGTTGTGCGTTGTGCGTTCTGCGTTATGCGTTATGCGTTATGCGTTATGCGTTATGCGTTATGCGTTATGCGTTATGCGTTATGCGTTATGCGTTATGCGTTATGCGTTATGCGTTATATGTTATGCGTTATGCGTTATGCGTTATGCGTTATGCGTTATGCGTTATGCGTTATGCGTTATGCGTTATGCCTTATGCGTTATGCGTTATGCGTTATGCGTTATGCGTTATGACTTTTGCATTATGCGTTATGCGTTATGACTTTTGCATTATGCGTTATGCGTTATGCGTTATGACTTTTGCATTATGCGTTATGCGTTATGCGTTATGCGTTATGGGCTATGCGTTATGCCTTATGGTTTATACGTTATGCGTTATGCGTTATGCGTTATGCGTTATGCGTTATGTGTTATGCGTTATGAGTTTTGCGTTACGCGTTATGCGTTATGCGTTATGCGTTATGCGTTGTGCGTTGTGCGTTGTGCGTTGTGCGTTGTGCGTTGTGCGTTGTGCGTTGTGCGTTGTGCGTTGTGCGTTGTGCGTTCTGCGTTATGCGTTATGCGTTATGCGTTATGCGTTATGCGTTATGCGTTATGCGTTATGCGTTATGCGTTATGCGTTATGCGTTATGCGTTATGCGTTATATGTTATGCGTTATGCGTTATGCGTTATGCGTTATGCGTTATGCGTTATGCGTTATGCGTTATGCGTTATGCCTTATGCGTTGTGCGTTGTGCGTTGTGCGTTGTGCGTTGTGCGTTGTGCGTTGTGCGTTGTGCGTTGTGCGTTCTGCGTTATGCGTTATGCGTTATGCGTTATGCGTTTTGCGTTATGCGTTATGCGTTATGCGTTATGCGTTATGCGTTATGCTTATGCCTTATGCGTTATGCGTTTTGCGTTATGCGTTATGCGTTATGCGTTATGCGTTATGCGTTATGCGTTATGCTTAAGCCTTATGCGTTATGCGTTATGCGTTATGCGTTATGCGTTATGCGTTATGCGTTATGCGTTATGCCTTATGCGTTATGCGTTATGCGTTATGCGTTATGCGTTATGCGTTATGCGTTATGCCTTATGCGTTATGCGTTATGCTTATGCGTTATGCGTTATGCGTTATGCGTTATGCCTTATGCGTTATGCGTTATGCGTTATGCGTTATGCGTTATGACTTTTGCATTATGCGTTATGCGTTATGACTTTTGCATTATGCGTTATGCGTTATGCGTTATGACTTTTGCATTATGCGTTATGCGTTATGCGTTACGCGTTATGCGTTATGCGTTATGCGTTATGCGTTATGCGTTATGCGTTATGCGTTATGCGTTATGCGTTATGCGTTATGCGTTATGCGTTATGCGTTATGCGTTATGCGTTATGCGTTATGCGTTATGCGTTATGCGTTATGCGTTATGCGTTATGCGTTATGCGTTATGCGTTATGCGTTATGCGTTATGCGTTATGCGTTATGCGTTATGCGTTATGCGTTATGCGTTATGCGTTATGCGTTATGCGTTATGCGTTATGCGTTATGCGTTATGCGTTATGCGTTATGCGTTATGCGTTATGCGTTATGCGTTATGCGTTATGCGTTATGCGTTATGCGTTATGCGTTATGCTTTAGGCGTTATGCGTAATGCGTTATGCGTTATGCGTAATGCGTAATGCGTTATGCGTTATGCGTTATGCGTTATGCGTTATGCGTTATGCGTTATGCTTTATGCGTTATGCGTTATGCGTTATGCGTTATGCGTTATGCGTTATGCGTTATGCGTTATGCGTTATGCGTTATGCGTTATGCGTTATGCGTTATGCGTTATGCGTTATGCGTTATGCGTTATGCGTTATGCGTTATGCGTTATGCGTTATGCGTTATGCGTTATGCGTTATGCGTTATGCGTTATGCGTTATGCGTTATGCGTTATGCGTTATGCGTTATGCGTTATGCGTTATGCGTTATGCGTTATGCGTTATGCGTTATGCGTTATGCGTTATGCGTTATGCGTTATGCGTTATGCGTTATGCGTTATGCGTTATGCGTTATGCGTTATGCGTTATGCGTTATGCGTTATGCGTTATGCGTTATGCGTTATGCGTTATGCGTTATGCGTTATGCGTTATGCGTTATGCGTTATGCGTTATGCGTTATGCGTTATGCGTTATGCGTTATGCGTTATGCGTTATGCGTTATGCGTTATGCGTTATGCGTTATGCGTTATGCGTTATGCGTTATGCGTTATGCGTTATGCGTTATGCGTTATGACTTTTGCATTATGCGTTATGCGTTATGCGTTATGACTTTTGCATTATGCGTTATGCGTTATGCGTTACGCGTTATGCGTTATGCGTTATGCGTTATGCGTTATGCGTTATGTGTTATGCGTTATGAGTTTTGCGTTACGCGTTATGCGTTATGCGTTATGCGTTATGCGTTGTGCGTTGTGCGTTGTGCGTTGTGCGTTGTGCGTTGTGCGTTGTGCGTTGTGCGTTGTGCGTTGTGCGTTGTGCGTTGTGCGTTGTGCGTTATGCGTTATGCGTTATGCGTTATGCGTTATGCGTTATGCGTTATGCGTTATGCGTTATGCGTTATGCGTTATGCGTTATGCGTTATGCGTTATGCGTTATGCGTTATGCGTTATGCGTTATGCGTTATGCGTTATGCGTTATGCGTTATGCGTTATGCGTTATGCGTTATGCGTTATGCGTTATGCGTTATGCGTTATGCGTTATGCGTTATATGTTATGCGTTATGCGTTATGCGTTATGCGTTATGCGTTATGCGTTATGCGTTATGCGTTATGCGTTATGCGTTATGCGTTAGGCGTTATGCGTTATGCGTTATGCGTTATGCGTTATGCGTTATGCGTTATGCGTTATGCGTTATGCGTTACGCGTTACGCGTTACGCGTTACGCGTTACGCGTTATGCGTTATGCGTTATGCGTTATGCGTTATGCATTATGCGTTATGCGTTATGCGTTATGCGTTATGCGTTAGGCGTTATGCGTTATGCGTCATGCGTTATGCGTTATGCTGATGCCTTATGCGTTATGCGTTATGCGTTAGGCATTATGCATTATGCGTTATGCTTATGCCTTATGCGTTATGCGTTATGCGTTATGCGTTATGCGTAATGCGTAATGCGTTATGCGTTATGCGTTATGCGTTAGGCGTTATGCGTTATGCGTTATGCGTTATGCGTTATGCGTTATGCGTTATGCGTTATGCGTTATGCTTTAGGCGTTATGCGTAATGCGTTATGCGTTATGCGTTATGCGTTATGCGTTATGCGTTATGCGTAATGCGTTATGCGTTATGCGTTATGCGTTATGCGTTATGCGTTATGCGTTATGCGTTATGCGTTATGCGTTATGCGTTATGCGTTATGCGTTATGCGTTATGCGTTATGACTTTTGCATTATGCGTTATGCGTTATGCGTTATGCGTTATGGGCTATGCGTTATGCCTTATGGTTTATACGTTATGCGTTATGCGTTATGCGTTATGCGTTATGCGTTATGTGTTATGCGTTATGAGTTTTGCGTTACGCGTTATGCGTTATGCGTTATGCGTTATGCGTTGTGCGTTGTGCGTTGTGCGTTGTGCGTTGTGCGTTGTGCGTTGTGCGTTGTGCGTTGTGCGTTGTGCGTTGTGCGTTCTGCGTTATGCGTTATGCGTTATGCGTTATGCGTTATGCGTTATGCGTTATGCGTTATGCGTTATGCGTTATGCGTTATGCGTTATGCGTTATGCGTTATATGTTATGCGTTATGCGTTATGCGTTATGCGTTATGCGTTATGCGTTATGCGTTATGCGTTATGCGTTATGCGTTATGCGTAATGCGTTATGCGTTATGCGTTATGCGTTATGCGTTATGCGTTATGCGTTATGCGTTATGCGTTATGCGTTATGCGTTATGCGTTATGCGTTATGCGTTATGCGTTATGCGTTATGCGTTATGCGTTATGCGTTATGCGTTATGCGTTATGCGTTATGCGTTATGCGTTATGCGTTATGCGTTATGCGTTATGCGTTATGCGTTATGCGTTATGCGTTATGCGTTATGCGTTATGCGTTATGCGTTATGCGTTATGCGTTATGCGTTATGCGTTATGCGTTATGCGTTATGCGTTATGCGTTAAGCGTTATGCGTTATGCGTTATGCGTTATGCGTTATGCGTTATGCGTTATGCGTTATGCGTTATGACTTTTGCATTATGCGTTATGCGTTATGCGTTATGCGTTATGGGCTATGCGTTATGCCTTATGGTTTATACGTTATGCGTTATGCGTTATGCGTTATGCGTTATGTGTTATGTGTTATGCGTTATGAGTTTTGCGTTACGCGTTATGCGTTATGCGTTATGCGTTATGCGTTGTGCGTTGTGCGTTGTGCGTTGTGCGTTGTGCGTTGTGCGTTGTGCGTTGTGCGTTGTGCGTTGTGCGTTGTGCGTTCTGCGTTATGCGTTATGCGTTATGCGTTATGCGTTATGCGTTATGCGTTATGCGTTATGCGTTATGCGTTATGCGTTATGCGTTATGCGTTATGCGTTATGCGTTATGCGTTATGCGTTATGCGTTATGCGTTATGCGTTATGCGTTATGCGTTATGCGTTATGCGTTATGCGTTATGCGTTATGCGTTATGCGTTATGCGTTATGCGTTATGCGTT
Source organism: Lasioglossum baleicum (assembly GCF_051020765.1). Classification (NCBI taxonomy): domain Eukaryota; kingdom Metazoa; phylum Arthropoda; class Insecta; order Hymenoptera; family Halictidae; genus Lasioglossum; species Lasioglossum baleicum. The sequence continues at coordinate 9,663 of NW_027469559.1, forward strand.
ATGCGTAATGCGTTATGCGTTATGCGTTATGCGTTATGCGTTATGCGTTATGCGTTATGCGTTATGCGTTATGCGTTATGCGTTATGCGTTATGCGTTAGGCGTTATGCGTTATGCGTTATGCGTTATGCGTTATGCGTTATGCGTTATGCGTTATGCGTTATGCATTATGCGTTATGCTTATGCCTTATGCGTTACGCGTTATGCGTTATGCGTTATGCGTTATGCGTTATGCGTTATGCGTTATGCGTTATGCGTTATGCGTTATGCGTTATGCGTTATGCGTTATGCGTTATGCGTTATGCGTTATGCGTTATGCGTTATGCGTTATGCGTTATGCGTTATGCGTTATGCGTTATGCGTTATGCGTTATGCGTTATGCGTTATGCGTTATGCATTATGCGTTATGACTTTTGCATTAGGAGTTATGCGTTATGCGTTATGCGTTATGCGTTATGCGTTATGCGTTATGCGTTATGCGTTATGCTTTATGCGTTATGCGTTATGCGTTATGCGTTATGCGTTATGCGTTATGCGTTATGCGTTATGCGTTATGCGTTATGCGTTATGCGTTATGCGTTATGCGTTATGCGTTATGCGTTATGCGTTATGCGTTATGCGTTATGCGTTATGCGTTATGCGTTATGCGTTATGCGTTATGCGTTATGCGTTATGCGTTATGCGTTATGCGTTATGCGTTATGCGTTATGCGTTATGCGTTATGCGTTATGCGTTATGCGTTATGCGTTATGCGTTATGCGTTATGCGTTATGCGTTATGCGTTATGCGTTATGCTTTAGGCGTTATGCGTAATGCGTTATGCGTTATGCGTAATGCGTAATGCGTTATGCGTTATGCGTTATGCGTTATGCGTTATGCGTTATGCGTTATGCGTTATGCGTTATGCGTTATGCGTTATGCGTTATGCGTTATGCGTTATGCGTTATGCTTTATGCGTTATGCGTTATGCGTTATGCGTTATGCGTTATGCGTTATGCGTTATGCGTTATGCGTTATGCGTTATGCGTTATGCGTTATGCGTTATGCGTTATGCGTTATGCGTTATGCGTTATGCGTTATGCGTTATGCGTTATGCGTTATGCGTTATGCGTTATGCGTTATGCGTTATGCGTTATGCGTTATGCGTTATGCGTTATGCGTTATGCGTTATGCGTTATGCGTTATGCGTTATGCGTTATGCGTTATGCGTTATGCGTTATGCGTTATGCGTTATGCGTTATGCGTTATGCGTTATGCGTTATGCGTTATGCGTTATGCGTTATGCGTTATGCGTTATGCGTTATGCGTTATGCGTTATGCGTTATGCGTTATGCGTTATGCGTTATGCGTTATGCGTTATGCGTTATGCGTTATGCGTTATGCGTAATGCGTTATGCGTTATGCGTTATGCGTTATGCGTTATGCGTTATGCGTTATGCGTTATGCGTTATGCGTTATGCGTTATGCGTTAGGCGTTATGCGTTATGCGTTATGCGTTATGCGTTATGCGTTATGCGTTATGCGTTATGCGTTATGCATTATGCGTTATGCTTATGCCTTATGCGTTACGCGTTATGCGTTATGCGTTATGCGTTATGCGTTATGCGTTATGCGTTATGCGTTATGCGTTATGCGTTATGCGTTATGCGTTATGCGTTATGCGTTATGCGTTATGCGTTATGCGTTATGCGTTATGCGTTATGCGTTATGCGTTATGCGTTATGCGTTATGCGTTATGCGTTATGCGTTATGCATTATGCGTTATGACTTTTGCATTAGGAGTTATGCGTTATGCGTTATGCGTTATGCGTTATGCGTTATGCGTTATGCGTTATGCGTTATGCTTTATGCGTTATGCGTTATGCGTTATGCGTTATGCGTTATGCGTTATGCGTTATGCGTTATGCGTTATGCGTTATGCGTTATGCGTTATGCGTTATGCGTTATGCTTTATGCGTTATGCGTTATGCGTTATGCGTTATGCGTTATGCGTTATGCGTTATGCGTTATGCGTTATGCGTTATGCGTTATGCGTTATGCGTTATGCGTTATGCGTTATGCGTTATGCGTTATGCGTTATGCGTTATGCGTTATGCGTTATGCGTTATGCGTTATGCGTTATGCGTTATGCGTTATGCGTTATGCGTTATGCGTTATGCGTTATGCGTTATGCGTTATGCGTTATGCGTTATGCGTTATGCGTTATGCGTTATGCGTTATGCGTTATGCGTTATGCGTTATGCGTTATGCGTTATGCGTTATGCGTTATGCGTTATGCGTTATGCGTTATGCGTTATGCGTTATGCGTTATGCGTTATGCGTTATGCGTTATGCGTTATGCGTTATATGTTATGCGTTATGCGTTATGCGTTATGCGTTATGCGTTATGCGTTATGCGTTATGCGTTATGCGTTATGCGTTATGCGTTATGCGTTATGCGTTATGCGTTATGCGTTATGCGTTATGCGTTATGAGTTTTGCGTTACGCGTTATGCGTTATGAGTTTTGCGTTACGCGTTATGCGTTATGCGTTATGCGTTATGCGTTATGCGTTATGCTTATGCCTTATGCGTTATGCGTTATGCGTTATGCGTTATGCGTTATGCGTTATGCTTATGCCTTATGCGTTATGCGTTACGCGTTAAGCGTTATGCGTTATGAGTTATGCGTTATGGGTTATGCGTTATGCGTTATGCGTTATGCGTTATGCGTTATGCGTTATGCGTTATGCGTTATGCGTTATGCCTTATGCGTTATGCGTTATGCGTTATGCGTTATGCGTTATGAGGTATGCGTTATGGGTTATGCGTTATGCGTTATGCGTTATGCGTTATGCGTTATGCGTTATGCGTTATGCGTTATGCGTTATGCGTTATGCGTTATGCGTTATGCGTTATGGGTTATGCGTTATGCGTTATGCGTTATGCGTTATGCGTTATGCGTTGTGCGTTGTGCGTTGTGCGTTGTGCGTTGTGCGTTGTGCGTTGTGCGTCGTGCGTTGTGCGTCGTGCGTCGTGCGTTGTGCGTTGTGCGTTGTGCGTTGTGCGTTGTGCGTTGTGCGTTGTGCGTTGTGCGTTGTGCGGTATGCGTTATGCGTTATGCGTTATGCGTTATGCGTTATGCGTTATGCGTTATGCGTTATGCGTTATGCGTTATGCGTTATGCGTTATGCGTTTTGCGTTATGCGTTATGCGTTATGCGTTATGCGTTATGCGTTATGCTTATGCCTTATGCGTTATGCGTTTTGCGTTATGCGTTATGCGTTATGCGTTATGCGTTATGCGTTATGCGTTATGCTTAAGCCTTATGCGTTATGCGTTATGCGTTATGCGTTATGCGTTATGCGTTATGCGTTATGCGTTATGCCTTATGCGTTATGCGTTATGCGTTATGCGTTATGCGTTATGCGTTATGCGTTATGCCTTATGCGTTATGCGTTATGCTTATGCGTTATGCGTTATGCGTTATGCGTTATGCCTTATGCGTTATGCGTTATGCGTTATGCGTTATGCGTTATGACTTTTGCATTATGCGTTATGCGTTATGACTTTTGCATTATGCGTTATGCGTTATGCGTTATGACTTTTGCATTATGCGTTATGCGTTATGCGTTACGCGTTATGCGTTATGCGTTATGCGTTATGCGTTATGCGTTATGCGTTATGCGTTATGCGTTATGCGTTATGCGTTATGCGTTATGCGTTATGCGTTATGCGTTATGCGTTATGCGTTATGCGTTATGCGTTATGCGTTATGCGTTATGCGTCATGCGTTATGCGTTATGCGTCATGCGTTATGCGTTATGCGTTATGCGTTATGCGTTATGCGTTATGCGTTATGCGTTATGCGTTATGCGTTATGCGTTATACGTTATGCGTTATGCGTTATGCGTTATGCGTTATGCGTTATGCGTTATGCGTTATGCGTTATGCGTTATGCGTTATGCGTTATGCGTTATGCGTTATGCGTTATGCGTTATGCGTTATGCGTTATGCGTTATGCCTTGTGCGTTATGCGTTATGCGTTATGCGTTATGCGTTATGCGTTATGCGTTATGCGTTATGCGTTATGCGTTATGCGTTATGCGTTATGCGTTATGCGTTATGCGTTATGCGTTATGCGTTATGCGTTATGCGTTATGCGTTATGCGTTATGCGTTATGCGTTATGCGTTATGCGTTATGCGTTATGCGTTATGCGTTATGCGTTATGCGTTATGCGTTATGCGTTATGCTTTAGGCGTTATGCGTAATGCGTTATGCGTTATGCGTAATGCGTAATGCGTTATGCGTTATGCGTTATGCGTTATGCGTTATGCGTTATGCGTTATGCGTTATGCGTTATGCGTTATGCGTTATGCGTTATGCGTTATGCGTTATGCGTTATGCTTTATGCGTTATGCGTTATGCGTTATGCGTTATGCGTTATGCGTTATGCGTTATGCGTTATGCGTTATGCGTTATGCGTTATGCGTTATGCGTTATGCGTTATGCGTTATGCGTTATGCGTTATGCGTTATGCGTTATGCGTTATGCGTTATGCGTTATGCGTTATGCGTTATGCGTTATGCGTTATGCGTTATGCGTTATGCGTTATGCGTTATGCGTTATGCGTTATGCGTTATGCGTTATGCGTTATGCGTTATGCGTTATGCGTTATGCGTTATGCGTTATGCGTTATGCGTTATGCGTTATGCGTTATGCGTTATGCGTTATGCGTTATGCGTTATGCGTTATGCGTTATGCGTTATGCGTTATGCGTTATGCGTTATGCGTTATGCGTTATGCGTTATGCGTTATGCGTTATGCGTTATGCGTTATGCGTTATGCGTTATGCGTTATGCGTTATGCGTTATGCGTTATGCGTTATGCGTTATGCGTTATGCGTTATGCGTTATGCGTTATGCGTTATGCGTTATGCGTTATGCGTTATGCGTTATGCGTTATGAGTTTTGCGTTACGCGTTATGCGTTATGAGTTTTGCGTTACGCGTTATGCGTTATGCGTTATGCGTTATGCGTTATGCGTTATGCTTATGCCTTATGCGTTATGCGTTATGCGTTATGCGTTATGCGTTATGCTTATGCCTTATGCGTTATGCGTTATGCGTTATGCGTTATGCGTTATGCGTTATGCGTTATGCGTTATGCGTTATGGGCTATGCGTTATGCCTTATGGTTTATACGTTATGCGTTATGCGTTATGCGTTATGTGTTATGCGTTATGAGTTTTGCGTTACGCGTTATGCGTTATGCGTTATGCGTTATGCGTTATGCGTTATGCGTTATGCGTTATGCGTTATGCGTTATGCGTTTTGCGTTATGCGTTATGCGTTATGCGTTATGCGTTATGCGTTATGCGTTATGCGTTATGCGTTATGCGTTATGCGTTATGCGTTATGCGTTACGCGTTACGCGTTAAGCGTTATGCGTTATGAGTTATGCGTTATGGGTTATGCGTTATGCGTTATGCGTTATGCGTTATGCGTTATGCGTTATGCGTTATGCGTTATGCCTTATGCGTTATGCGTTATGCGTTATGCGTTATGCGTTATGAGGTATGCGTTATGGGTTATGCGTTATGCGTTACGCGTTATGCGTTATGCGTTATGCGTTATGCGTTATGCGTTATGCGTTATGCGTTATGCGTTATGCGTTATGGGTTATGCGTTATGCGTTATGCGTTATGCGTTATGCGTTATGCGTTGTGCGTTGTGCGTTGTGCGTTGTGCGTTGTGCGTTGTGCGTTGTGCGTCGTGCGTTGTGCGTCGTGCGTCGTGCGTTGTGCGTTGTGCGTTGTGCGTTGTGCGTTGTGCGTTGTGCGTTGTGCGTTGTGCGTTGTGCGGTATGCGTTATGCGTTATGCGTTATGCGTTATGCGTTATGCGTTATGCGTTATGCGTTATGCGTTATGCGTTATGCGTTATGCGTTATGCGTTTTGCTTTATGCGTTATGCGTTATGCGTTATGCGTTATGCGTTATGCTTATGCCTTATGCGTTATGCGTTTTGCGTTATGCGTTATGCGTTATGCGTTATGCGTTATGCGTTATGCGTTATGCTTAAGCCTTATGCGTTATGCGTTATGCGTTATGCGTTATGCGTTATGCGTTATGCGTTATGCCTTATGCGTTATGCGTTATGCGTTATGCGTTATGCGTTATGCGTTATGCGTTATGCGTTATGCGTTATGCGTTATGCGTTATGCGTTATGCGTTATGCGTTATGCGTTATGCGTTATGCGTTATGCGTTATGCGTTATGCGTTATGCGTCATGCGTTATGCGTTATGCGTCATGCGTTATGCGTTATGCGTTATGCGTTATGCGTTATGCGTTATGCGTTATGCGTTATGCGTTATGCGTTATGCGTTATGCGTTATGCGTTATGCGTTATGCGTTATGCGTTATGCGTTATGCGTTATGCGTTATGCGTTATGCGTTATGCGTTATGCGTTATGCGTTATGCGTTATGCGTTATGCGTTATGCGTTATGCCTTATGCGTTATGCGTTATGCGTTATGCGTTATGCGTTATGCGTTATGCGTTATGCGTTATGCGTTATGCGTTATGCGTTATGCGTTATGCGTTATGCGTTATGCGTTATGCGTTATGCGTTATGCGTTATGCGTTATGCGTTATGCGTTATGCGTTATGCGTTATGCGTTATGCGTTATGCGTTATGCGTTATGCGTTATGCGTTATGCGTTATGCGTTATGCGTTATGCGTTATGCGTTATGCGTTATGCGTTATGCGTTATGCGTTATGCGTTATGCGTTATGCGTTATGCGTTATGCGTTATGCGTTATGCGTTATGCGTTATGCTTTAGGCGTTATGCGTAATGCGTTATGCGTTATGCGTAATGCGTAATGCGTTATGCGTTATGCGTTATGCGTTATGCGTTATGCGTTATGCGTTATGCGTTATGCGTTATGCGTTATGCGTTATGCGTTATGCGTTATGCGTTATGCGTTATGCGTTATGCGTTATGCGTTATGCGTTATGCGTTATGCGTTATGCGTTATGCGTTATGCGTTATGCGTTATGCGTTATGCGTTATGCGTTATGCGTTATGCGTTATGCGTTATGCGTTATGCGTTATGCGTTATGCGTTATGCGTTATGCGTTATGCGTTATGCGTTATGCGTTATGCGTTATGCGTTATGCGTTATGCGTTATGCGTTATGCGTTACGCGTTCTGCGTTATGCGTTATGCGTTATGCGTTATGCGTTATGCGTTATGCGTTATGCGTTATGCGTTATGCGTTATGCGTTATGCGTTATGCGTTATGCGTTATGCGTTATGCGTTATGCGTTATGCGTTATGCGTTATGCGTTATGCGTTATGCGTTATGCGTTATGCGTTATGCGTTATGAGTTATGCGTTATGCGTTATATGTTATGCGTTATGCGTTATGCGTTATGCGTTATGCGTTATGCGTTATGCGTTATGCGTTATGCGTTATGCGTTATGCGTTATGCGTTATGCGTTATGCGTTATGCGTTATGCGTTATGCGTTATGCGTTATGCGTTATGCGTTATGCGTTATGCGTTATGCGTTATGCGTTATGCCTTATGCGTTATGCGTTATGCGTTATGCGTTATGCGTTATGCGTTATGCGTTATGCGTTATGCGTTATGCCTTATGCGTTATGCGTTATGCTTATGCGTTATGCGTTATGCGTTATGCGTTATGACTTTTGCATTATGCGTTATGACTTTTGCATTATGCGTTATGCGTTATGCGTTATGACTTTTGCATTATGCGTTATGCGTTATGCGTTACGCGTTATGCGTTATGCGTTATGCGTTATGCGTTATGCGTTATGCGTTATGCGTTATGCGTTATGCGTTATGCGTTATGCGTTATGCGTTATGCGTTATGCGTTATGCGTTATGCGTTATGCGTTATGCGTTATGCGTTATGCGTTATGCGTTATGCGTTATGCGTTATGCGTTATGCGTTATGCGTTATGCGTCATGCGTTATGCGTTATGCGTCATGCGTTATGCGTTATGCGTTATGCGTTATGCGTTATGCGTTATGCGTTATGCGTTATGCGTTATGCGTTATGCGTTATGCGTTATGCGTTATGCGTTATGCGTTATGCGTTATGCGTTATGCGTTATGCGTTATGCGTTATGCGTTATGCGTTATGCCTTATGCGTTATGCGTTATGCGTTATGCGTTATGCGTTATGCGTTATGCGTTATGCGTTATGCGTTATGCGTTATGCGTTATGCGTTATGCGTTATGCGTTATGCGTTATGCGTTATGCGTTATGCGTTATGCGTTATGCGTTATGCGTTATGCGTTATGCGTTATGCGTTATGCGTTATGCGTTATGCGTTATGCGTTATGCGTTATGCGTTATGCGTTATGCGTTATGCGTTATGCGTTATGCGTTATGCGTTATGCGTTATGCGTTATGCGTTATGCGTTATGCTTTAGGCGTTATGCGTAATGCGTTATGCGTTATGCGTAATGCGTAATGCGTTATGCGTTATGCGTTATGCGTTATGCGTTATGCGTTATGCGTTATGCGTTATGCGTTATGCGTTATGCGTTATGCGTTATGCGTTATGCTTATGCCTTATGCGTTATGCGTTATGCGTTATGCGTTATGCGTTATGCTTATGCCTTATGCGTTATGCGTTATGCGTTATGCGTTATGCGTTATGCGTTATGCGTTATGCGTTATGCGTTATGGGCTATGCGTTATGCCTTATGGTTTATACGTTATGCGTTATGCGTTATGCGTTATGCGTTATGTGTTATGCGTTATGAGTTTTGCGTTACGCGTTATGCGTTATGCGTTATGCGTTATGCGTTATGCGTTATGCGTTATGCGTTATGCGTTATGCGTTATGCGTTTTGCGTTATGCGTTATGCGTTATGCGTTATGCGTTATGCGTTATGCGTTATGCGTTATGCGTTATGCGTTATGCGTTATGCGTTATGCGTTATGCGTTATGCGTTATGCGTTATGCGTTACGCGTTAAGCGTTATGCGTTATGAGTTATGCGTTATGGGTTATGCGTTATGCGTTATGCGTTATGCGTTATGCGTTATGCGTTATGCGTTATGCGTTATGCCTTATGCGTTATGCGTTATGCGTTATGCGTTATGCGTTATGAGGTATGCGTTATGGGTTATGCGTTATGCGTTATGCGTTATGCGTTATGCGTTATGCGTTATGCGTTATGCGTTATGCGTTATGCGTTATGCGTTATGCGTTATGCGTTATGCGTTATGGGTTATGCGTTATGCGTTATGCGTTATGCGTTATGCGTTATGCGTTGTGCGTTGTGCGTTGTGCGTTGTGCGTTGTGCGTTGTGCGTTGTGCGTCGTGCGTTATGCGTTATGCGTTATGCGTTATGCGTTATGCGTTATGCGTTATGCGTTATGCGTTATGCGTTATGCGTTATGCGTTATGCGTTATGCGTTATGCGTTATGCGTTATGCGTTATGCGTTATGCGTTATGCGTTATGCTTTAGGCGTTATGCGTTATGCGTTATGCGTTATGCGTTATGCGTTATGCGTAATGCGTTATGCGTTATGCGTTATGCGTTATGCGTTATGCGTTATGCGTTATGCGTTATGCGTTATGCGTTATGCGTTATGCGTTATGCGTTATGCGTTATGCGTTATGCGTTATGCGTTATGCGTTATGCGTTATGCGTTATGCGTTATGCGTTATGCGTTATGCGTTATGCGTTATGCGTTATGCGTTATGCGTTATGCGTTATGCGTTATGCGTTATGCGTTATGCGTTATGCGTTATGCGTTATGCGTTATGCGTTATGCGTTATGCGTTATGCGTTATGCGTTATGCGTTATGCGTTATGCGTTATGCGTTATGCGTTATGCCATATGCGTTATGCGTTATGCGTTATGCGTTATGCGTTATGAGGTATGCGTTATGGGTTATGCGTTATGCGTTATGCGTTATGCGTTATGCGTTATGCGTTATGCGTTATGCGTTATGCGTTATGCGTTATGCGTTATGCGTTATGGGTTATGCGTTATGCGTTATGCGTTATGCGTTATGCGTTATGCGTTATGCGTTGTGCGTTGTGCGTTGTGCGTTGTGCGTTGTGCGTTGTGCGTTGTGCGTCGTGCGTTGTGCGTCGTGCGTCGTGCGTTGTGCGTTGTGCGTTGTGCGTTGTGCGTTGTGCGTTGTGCGTTGTGCGTTGTGCGTTGTGCGTTGTGCGTTGTGCGTTGTGCGGTATGCGTTATGCGTTATGCGTTATGCGTTATGCGTTATGCGTTATGCGTTATGCGTTATGCGTTATGCGTTATGCGTTTTGCGTTATGCGTTATGCGTTATGCGTTATGCGTTATGCGTTATGCTTATGCCTTATGCGTTATGCGTTTTGCGTTATGCGTTATGCGTTATGCGTTATGCGTTATGCGTTATGCGTTATGCTTAAGCCTTATGCGTTATGCGTTATGCGTTATGCGTTATGCGTTATGCGTTATGCGTTATGCGTTATGCCTTATGCGTTATGCGTTATGCGTTATGCGTTATGCGTTATGCGTTATGCGTTATGCCTTATGCGTTATGCGTTATGCTTATGCGTTATGCGTTATGCGTTATGCGTTATGCCTTATGCGTTATGCGTTATGCGTTATGCGTTATGCGTTATGACTTTTGCATTATGCGTTATGCGTTATGACTTTTGCATTATGCGTTATGCGTTATGCGTTATGACTTTTGCATTATGCGTTATGCGTTATGCGTTACGCGTTATGCGTTATGCGTTATGCGTTATGCGTTATGCGTTATGCGTTATGCGTTATGCGTTATGCGTTATGCGTTATGCGTTATGCGTTATGCGTTATGCGTTATGCGTTATGCGTTATGCGTTATGCGTTATGCGTTATGCGTTGTGCGTCATGCGTTATGCGTTATGCGTCATGCGTTATGCGTTATGCGTTATGCGTTATGCGTTATGCGTTATGCGTTATGCGTTATGCGTTATGCGTTATGCGTTATGCGTTATGCGTTATGCGTTATGCGTTATGCGTTATGCGTTATGCGTTATGCGTTATGCGTTATGCGTTATGCGTTATGCGTTATGCGTTATGCGTTATGCGTTATGCGTTATGCGTTATGCGTTATGCGTTATGCGTTATGCGTTATGCGTTATGCGTTATGCGTTATGCGTTATGCGTTATGCGTTATGCGTTATGACTTTTGCATTATGCGTTATGCCATATGCGTTATGCGTTATGCGTTATGCGTTATGCGTTATGCATTATGCGTTATGACTTTTGCATTATGAGTTATGCGTTATGCGTTATGCGTTATGCGTTATGCGTTATGCGTTATGCTTTATGCGTTATGCGTTATGCGTTATGCGTTATGCGTTATGCGTTATGCGTTATGCGTTATGCGTTATGCGTTATGCGTTATGCGTTATGCGTTATGCGTTATGCGTTATGCGTTATGCGTTATGCGTTATGCGTTATGCGTTATGCGTTATGCGTTATGCGTTATGCGTTATGCGTTATGCGTTATGCGTTATGCGTTATGCGTTATGCGTTATGCGTTATGCGTTATGCGTTATGCGTTATGCGTTATGCGTTATGCGTTATGCGTTATGCGTTATGCGTTATGCGTTATGCGTTATGCGTTATGCGTTATGCGTTATGCGTTATGCGTTATGCGTTATGCGTTATGCGTTATGCGTTATGCGTTATGCGTTATGCGTTATGCGTTTATGCGTTATGCGTTATGCGTTATGCGTTATGCGTTATGCGTTATGCGTTATGCGTTATGCGTTATGCGTTATGCGTTATGCGTTATGCGTTATGCGTTATGCGTTATGCGTTATGCGTTATGCGTTATGCGTTATGCGTTATGCGTTATGCGTTATGCGTTATGCGTTATGCGTTATGCGTTATGCGTTATGCGTTATGAGTTTTGCGTTACGCGTTATGCGTTATGAGTTTTGCGTTACGCGTTACGCGTTATGCGTTATGCGTTATGCGTTATGCGTTATGCTTATGCCTTATGCGTTATGCGTTATGCGTTATGCGTTATGCGTTATGCGTTATGCGTTATGCGTTATGCGTTATGCTTATGCCTTATGCGTTATGCGTTATGCGTTATGCGTTATGCGTTATGCTTATGCCTTATGCGTTATGCGTTATGCGTTATGCGTTATGCGTTATGCGTAATGCGTTATGCGTTATGCGTTATGCGTTATGCGTTATGCGTTATGCGTTATGCGTTATGCGTTGTGCGTCATGCGTTATGCGTTATGCGTTATGCGTTATGCGTTATGCGTTATGCGTTATGCGTTATGCGTTATGCGTTATGCGTTATGCGTTATGCGTTATGCGTTATGCGTTATGCGTTATGCGTTATGCGTTATGCGTTATGCGTTATGCGTTATGCGTTATGCGTTATGCGTTATGCGTTATGCGTTATGCGTTATGCGTTATGCGTTATGCGTTATGCGTTATGCGTTATGCGTTATGCGTTATGCGTTATGCGTTATGCGTTATGCGTTATGCGTTATGCGTTATGCGTTATGCGTTATGCGTTATGCGTTATGCGTTATGCGTTATGCGTTATGCGTTATGCGTTATGCGTTATGCGTTATGCGTTATGCGTTATGCGTTATGCGTTATGCGTTATGAGTTTTGCGTTACGCGTTATGCGTTATGAGTTTTGCGTTACGCGTTATGCATTATGCGTTATGCGTTATGCGTTATGCGTTATGCTTATGCCTTATGCGTTATGCGTTATGCGTTATGCGTTATGCGTTATGCGTTATGCGTTATGCGTTATGCGTTATGCGTTATGCGTTATGCGTTATGCGTTATGCGTTATGCGTTATGCGTTATGCGTTATGCGTTATGCGTTATGCGTTATGCGTTATGCGTTATGCGTTATGCGTTATGCGTTATGCGTTATGCGTTATGCGTTATGCGTTATGCGTTATGCGTTATGCGTTATGCGTTATGCGTTATGCGTTATGCGTTATGCGTTATGCGTTATGCGTTATGCGTTATGCGTTATGCGTTATGCGTTATGCGTTATGCGTTATGCGTTATGCGTTATACGTTATGCGTTATGCGTTATGCGTTATGCGTTATGCGTTATGCGTTATGCGTTATGCGTTATGCGTTATGCGTTATGCGTTATCCGTTATGCGTTATGCGTTATGACTTTTGCATTATGCGTTATGCGTTATGCGTTATGCGTCATGGGCTATGCGTTATGCCTTATGGTTTAAACGTTATGCGTTGTGCGTTATGCGTTATGCGTTATGCGTTATGCGTTATGCGTTATGCGTTATGCGTTATGCGTTATGTGTTATGCGTTATGCGTTATGCGTTATGCGTTATGACTTTTGCATTATGCGTTATGCCATATGCGTTATGCGTTATGCGTTATGCGTTATGCGTTATGCGTTATGCGTTATGCGTTATGCGTTATGCGTTATGAGTCTTGCGTTACGCGTTATGCGTTATGCGTTATGCGTTATGCGTTATGCGTTATGCGTTATGCGTTATGCGTTATGCGTTATGCTTATGCCTTATGCGTTATGCGTTATGCGTTATGCGTAATGCGTTATGCGTTATGCGTTATGCGTTATGCGTTATGCGTTATGCGTTATGCGTTATGCGTTATGCGTTATGCGTTATGCGTTATGCGTTATGCGTTATGCGTTATGCGTTATGCGTTATGCGTTATGCTTTAGGCGTTATGGGTTTTGCGTTATGCGTAATGCGTTATGCGTTATGCGTTATGCGTTATGCGTTATGCGTTATGCGTTATGCGATATGCGTTATGCGTTATGCGTTATGCGTTATGCGTTATGCGTTATGCGTTATGCGTTATGCGTTATGCGTTATGCGTTATGCGTTATGCGTTATGCGTTATGCGTTATGCGTTATGCGTTATGCGTTATGCGTTATGAGTTTTGCGTTACGCGTTATGCGTTATGCGTTATGCGTTATGCGTTATGCGTTATGCGTTATGCGTTATGCGTTATGCGTTATCGGTTATGCGTTATGACTTTTGCATTATGCGTTATGCCATATGCGTTATGCGTTATGCGTTATGCGTTATGCGTTATGCGTTATGCGTTATGAGTCTTGCGTTACGCGTTATGCGTTATGCGTTATGCGTTATGCGTTATGCATTATGCGTTATGCTTATGCCTTATGCGTTACGCGTTATGCGTTATGCGTTATGCATTATGCATTATGCGTTATGCTTATGCCTTATGCGTTATGCGTTATGCGTTATGCGTTATGCGTAATGCGTTATGCGTTATGCGTTATGCGTTATGCGTTATGCGTTATGCGTTATGCGTTATGCGTTATGCGTTGTGCGTCATGCGATATGCGTTATGCGTTATGCGTTATGCGTTATGCGTTATGCGTTATGCGTTATGCGTTATGCGTTATGCGTTATGCGTTATGCGTTATGCGTTATGCGTTATGCGTTATGCGTTATGCGTTATCCGTTATGCGTTATGCGTTATGACTTTTGCATTATGCGTTATGCGTTATGCGTTATGCGTTATGGGCTATGCGTTATGCCATATGGTTTAAACGTTATGCGTTGTGCGTTATGCGTTATGCGTTATGCGTTATGCGTTATGAGTTTTGCGTTACGCGTTATGCGTTATGCGTTATGCGTTATGCGTTATGCGTTATGCGTTATGCGTTATGCGTTATGCGTTATGCGTTATGCGTTATGCGTTATGCGTTATGCGTTATGCGTTATGAGTTTTGCGTTACGCGTTATGCGTTATGAGTTTTGCGTTACGCGTTATGCGTTATGCGTTATGCGTTATGCGTTATGCGTTATGCGTTATGCGTTATGCGTTATGCGTTATGCGTTATGCGTTATGCGTTATGCGTTATGCGTTATGCGTTATACGTTATGCGTTATGCGTTATCCGTTATGCGTTATGCGTTATGACTTTTGCATTATGCGTTATGCGTTATGCGTTATGCGTCATGGGCTATGCGTTATGCCTTATGGTTTAAACGTTATGCGTTGTGCGTTATGCGTTATGCGTTATGCGTTATGCGTTATGCGTTATGCGTTATGAGTTTTGCGTTACGCGTTATGCGTTATGCGTTATGCGTTATGCGTTATGCGTTATGCGTTATGCGTTATGCGTTATGCGTTATGCGTTATGCGTTATGCGTTATGCGTTATGCGTTATGCGTTATGCGTTATGCGTTATGCGTTATGCGTTATGCGTTATGCGTTATGCGTTATGCGTTATGCGTTATGCGTTATGCGTTATGCGTTATGCGTTATGCGTTATGCGTTATGCGTTATGCGTTATGCGTTATGCGTTATGCGTTATGCGTTATGCGTTATGCGTTATGCGTTATGCGTTATGCGTTATGACTTTTGCATTATGCGTTATGCCATATGCGTTATGCGTTATGCGTTATGCGTTATGCGTTATGCGTTATGAGTCTTGCGTTACGCGTTATGCGTTATGCGTTACGCGTTATGCGTTATGCTTATGCCTTATGCGTTATGCGTTATGCGTTATGCGTTATGCGTAATGCGTTATGCGTTATGCGTTATGCGTTATGCGTTATGCGTTATGCGTTATGCGTTATGCGTTGTGCGTCGTGCGTTATGCGTTATGCGTTATGCGTTATGCGTTATGCGTTATGCGTTATGCGTTATGCGTTATGCGTTATGCGTTATGCGTTATGCGTTATGCGTTATGCGTTATGCGTTATGCGTTATGCGTTATGCGTTATGCGTTATGCGTTATGCGTTATGCGTTATGCGTTATGCGTTATGCGTTATGCGTTATGCGTTATGCGTTATGCGTTATGCGTTATGCGATATGCGTTATGCGTTATGCGTTATGCGTTATGCGTTATGCGTTATGCGTTATGCGTTATGCGTTATGCGTTATGCGTTATGCGTTATGCGTTATGCGTTATGCGTTATGCGTTATGCGTTATGCGTTATGCGTTATGCGTTATGCGTTATGCGTTATGCGTTATGCGTTATGCGTTATGCGTTATGCGTTATGCGTTATGCGTTATGCGTTATGCGTTATGCGTTATGCGTTATGAGTTTTGCGTTACGCGTTATGCGTTATGAGTTTTGCGTTACGCGTTATGCGTTATGCGTTATGCGTTATGCGTTATGCGTTATGCGTTATGCTTATGCCTTATGCGTTATGCGTTATGCGTTATGCGTTATGCGTTATGCGTTATGCGTTATGCGTTATGCGTTATGCGTTATGCGTTATGCGTTATGCGTTATGCGTTATGCGTTATGCGTTATGCGTTATGCGTTATGCGTTATGCGTTATGCGTTATGCGTTATGCGTTATGCGTTATGCGTTATGCGTTATGCGTTATGCGTTATGCGTTATGCGTTATGCGTTATGCGTTATGCGTTATGCGTTATGCGTTATGAGTCTTGCGTTACGCGTTATGCGTTATGCGTTATGCGTTATGCGTTATGCGTTATGCGTTATGCGTTATGCGTTATGCTTATGCCTTATGCGTTATGCGTTATGCGTTATGCGTTATGCGTAATGCGTTATGCGTTATGCGTTATGCGTTATGCGTTATGCGTTATGCGTTATGCGTTATGCGTTGTGCGTCATGCGTTATGCGTTATGCGTTATGCGTTATGCGTTATGCGTTATGCGTTATGCGTTATGCGTTATGCGTTATGCGTTATGCGTTATGCGTTATGCGTTATGCGTTATGCGTTATGCGTTATGCGTTATGCGTTATGCGTTATGCGTTATGCGTTATGCGTTATGCGTTATGCGTTATGCGTTATGCGTTATGCGTTATGCGTTATGCGTTATGCGTTATGCGTTATGCGTTATGCGTTATGCGTTATGCGTTATGCGTTATGCGTTATGCGTTATGCGTTATGCGTTATGCGTTATGCGTTATGCGTTATGCGTTATGCGTTATGCGTTATGCGTTATGCGTTATGCGTTATGCGTTATGCGTTATGCGTTATGCGTTATGCGTTATGCGTTATGCGTTATGCGTTATGCGTTATGCGTTATGCGTTATGCGTTATGCGTTATGCGTTATGCGTTATGCGTTATGCGTTATGCGTTATGCGTTATGCGTTATGCGTTATGCGTTATGCGTTATGCGTTATGCGTTATGCGTTATGCGTTATGCGTTATGCGTTATGCGTTATGCGTTATGCGTTATGCGTTATGCGTTATGCGTTATGCGTTATGCGTTATGCGTTATGCGTTATGCGTTATGAGTTTTGCGTTACGCGTTATGCGTTATGAGTTTTGCGTTACGCGTTATGCATTATGCGTTATGCGTTATGCGTTATGCGTTATGCGTTATGCGTTATGCGTTATGCGTTATGCGTTATGCGTTATGCGTTATGCGTTATGCGTTATGCGTTATGCGTTATGCGTTATGCGTTATGCGTTATGCGTTATGCGTTATGCGTTATGCGTTATGCGTTATGCGTTATGCGTTATGCGTTATGCGTTATGCGTTATGCGTTATGCGTTATGCGTTATGCGTTATGCGTTATGCGTTATGCGTTATGCGTTATGCGTTATGCGTTATGCGTTATGCGTTATGCGTTATGCGTTATGCGTTATGCGTTATGCGTTATGCGTTATGCGTTAT
Organism: Lasioglossum baleicum; assembly: GCF_051020765.1. Taxonomy (NCBI): domain Eukaryota; kingdom Metazoa; phylum Arthropoda; class Insecta; order Hymenoptera; family Halictidae; genus Lasioglossum; species Lasioglossum baleicum. The sequence goes on from NW_027469559.1 coordinate 27,300, forward strand.
GCGTTATGCGTTATGCGTTATGCGTTATGCGTTATGCGTTATGCGTTATGCGTTATGCGTTATGCGTTATGCGTTATGCGTTATGCGTTATGCGTTATGCGTTATGCGTTATGCGTTATACGTTATGCGTTATGCGTTATGCGTTATGCGTTATGCGTTATGCGTTATGCGTTATGCGTTATGCGTTATGCGTTATGCGTTATGCGTTATGCGTTATGCGTTATCCGTTATGCGTTATGCGTTATGACTTTTGCATTATGCGTTATGCGTTATGCGTTATGCGTCATGGGCTATGCGTTATGCCTTATGGTTTAAACGTTATGCGTTGTGCGTTATGCGTTATGCGTTATGCGTTATGCGGTATGCGTTATGCGTTATGCGTTATGTGTTATGCGTTATGCGTTATGCGTTATGCGTTATGACTTTTGCATTATGCGTTATGCCATATGCGTTATGCGTTATGCGTTATGCGTTATGCGTTATGCGTTATGCGTTATGCGTTATGCGTTATGCGTTATGCGTTATGCGTTATGCGTTATGCGTTATGCGTTATGCGTTATGAGTTTTGCGTTACGCGTTATGCGTTATGAGTTTTGCGTTCCGCGTTATGCATTATGCGTTATGCGTTATGCGTTATGCGTTATGCTTATGCCTTATGCGTTATGCGTTATGCGTTATGCGTTATGCGTTATGCGTTATGCGTTATGCGTTATGCGTTATGCGTTATGCGTTATGCGTTATGCGTTATGCGTTATGCGTTATGCGTTATGCGTTATGCGTTATGCGTTATGCGTTATGCGTTATGCGTTATGCGTTATACGTTATGCGTTATGCGTTATGCGTTATGCGTTATGCGTTATGCGTTATGCGTTATGCGTTATGCGTTATGCGTTATGCGTTATGCGTTATCCGTTATGCGTTATTAGTTATGACTTTTGCATTATGCGTTATGCGTTATGCGTTATGCGTCATGGGCTATGCGTTATGCCTTATGGTTTAAACGTTATGCGTTGTGCGTTATGCGTTATGCGTTATGCGTTATGCGTTATGCGTTATGCGTTATGCGTTATGCGTTATGCGTTATGCGTTATGTGTTATGCGTTATGCGTTATGCGTTATGCGTTATGACTTTTGCATTATGCGTTATGCCATATGCGTTATGCGTTATGCGTTATGCGTTATGCGTTATGCGTTATGCGTTATGCGTTATGCGTTATGAGTCTTGCGTTACGCGTTATGCGTTATGCGTTATGCGTTATGCGTTATGCGTTATGCGTTATGCGTTATGCGTAATGCGTTATGCGTTATGCGTTATGCGTTATGCGTTATGCGTTATGCGTTATGCGTTATGCGTTATGCGTTATGCGTTATGCGTTATGCGTTATGCGTTATGCGTTATGCGTTATGCGTTATGCGTTATGCTTTAGGCGTTATGGGTTTTGCGTTATGCGTAATGCGTTATGCGTTATGCGTTATGCGTTATGCGTTATGCGTTATGCGTTATGCGATATGCGTTATGCGTTATGCGTTATGCGTTATGCGTTATGCGTTATGCGTTATGCGTTATGCGTTATGCGTTATGCGTTATGCGTTATGCGTTATGCGTTATGCGTTATGCGTTATGCGTTATGAGTTTTGCGTTACGCGTTATGCGTTATGCGTTATGCGTTATGCGTTATGCGTTATGCGTTATGCGTTATGCGTTATGCGTTATGCGTTATGCGTTATCGGTTATGCGTTATGACTTTTGCATTATGCGTTATGCCATATGCGTTATGCGTTATGCGTTATGCGTTATGCGTTATGCGTTATGCGTTATGCGTTATGAGTCTTGCGTTACGCGTTATGCGTTATGCGTTATGCGTTATGCGTTATGCATTATGCGTTATGCTTATGCCTTATGCGTTACGCGTTATGCGTTATGCGTTATGCATTATGCATTATGCGTTATGCTTATGCCTTATGCGTTATGCGTTATGCGTTATGCGTTATGCGTAATGCGTTATGCGTTATGCGTTATGCGTTATGCGTTATGCGTTATGCGTTATGCGTTATGCGTTATGCGTTGTGCGTCATGCGATATGCGTTATGCGTTATGCGTTATGCGTTATGCGTTATGCGTTATGCGTTATGCGTTATGCGTTATGCGTTATGCGTTATGCGTTATGCGTTATGCGTTATGCGTTATCCGTTATGCGTTATGCGTTATGACTTTTGCATTATGCGTTATGCGTTATGCGTTATGCGTTATGGGCTATGCGTTATGCCATATGGTTTAAACGTTATGCGTTGTGCGTTATGCGTTATGCGTTATGCGTTATGAGTTTTGCGTTACGCGTTATGCGTTATGCGTTATGCGTTATGCGTTATGCGTTATGCGTTATGCGTTATGCGTTATGCGTTATGCGTTATGCGTTATGCGTTATGCGTTATGCGTTATGCGTTATGCGTTATGCGTTATGCGTTATGAGTTTTGCGTTACGCGTTATGCGTTATGAGTTTTGCGTTACGCGTTATGCGTTATGCGTTATGCGTTATGCGTTATGCGTTATGCGTTATGCGTTATGCGTTATGCGTTATGCGTTATGCGTTATGCGTTATACGTTATGCGTTATGCGTTATCCGTTATGCGTTATGCGTTATGACTTTTGCATTATGCGTTATGCGTTATGCGTTATGCGTCATGGGCTATGCGTTATGCCTTATGGTTTAAACGTTATGCGTTGTGCGTTATGCGTTATGCGTTATGCGTTATGCGTTATGCGTTATGAGTTTTGCGTTACGCGTTATGCGTTATGCGTTATGCGTTATGCGTTATGCGTTATGCGTTATGCGTTATGCGTTATGCGTTATGCGTTATGCGTTATGCGTTATGCGTTATGCGTTATGCGTTATGCGTTATGCGTTATGCGTTATGCGTTATGCGTTATGCGTTATGCGTTATGCGTTATGCGTTATGCGTTATGCGTTATGCGTTATGCGTTATGCGTTATGCGTTATGCGTTATGCGTTATGCGTTATGCGTTATGCGTTATGCGTTATGCGTTATGCGTTATGCGTTATGCGTTATGCGTTATGCGTTATGCGTTATGCGTTATGCGTTATGCGTTATGCGTTATGCGTTATGCGTTATGCGTTATGCGTTATGCGTTATGCGTTATGCGTTATGCGTTATGCGTTATGCGTTATGCGTTATGCGTTATGCGTTATGCGTTATGCGTTATGCGTTATGCGTTATGCGTTATGCGTTATGCGTTATGCGTTATGCGTTATGCGTTATGCGTTATGCGTTATGCGTTATGCGTTATGCGTTATGCGTTATGCGTTATGCGTTATGCGTTATGCGTTATGCGTTATGCGTTATGCGTTATGCGTTATGCGTTATGCGTTATACGTTATGCGTTATGCGTTATCCGTTATGCGTTATGCGTTATGACTTTTGCATTATGCGTTATGCGTTATGCGTTATGCGTCATGGGCTATGCGTTATGCCTTATGGTTTAAACGTTATGCGTTGTGCGTTATGCGTTATGCGTTATGCGTTATGCGTTATGCGTTATGAGTTTTGCGTTACGCGTTATGCGTTATGCGTTATGCGTTATGAGTTTTGCGTTACGCGTTATGCGTTATGCGTTATGCGTTATGCGTTATGCGTTATGCGTTATGCGTTATGCGTTATGCGTTATGCGTTATGCGTTATGCGTTATGCGTTATGCGTTATGCGTTATGCGTTATGCGTTATGCGTTATGCGTTATGCGTTGTGCGTCATGCGTTATGCGTTATGCGTTATGCGTTATGCGTTATGCGTTATGCGTTATGCGTTATGCGTTATGCGTTATGCGTTATGCGTTATGCGTTATGCGTTATGCGTTATGCGTTATGCGTTATGCGTTATGCGTTATGCGTTATGCGTTATGCGTTATGCGTTATGCGTTATGCGTTATGCGTTATGCGTTATGCGTTATGCGTTATGCGTTATGCGTTATGCGTTATGCGTTATGCGTTATGCGTTATGCGTTATGCGTTATGCGTTATGCGTTATGCGTTATGCGTTATGCGTTATGCGTTATGCGTTATGCGTTATGCGTTATGCGTTATGCGTTATGCGTTATGCGTTATGCGTTATGCGTTATGCGTTATGCGTTATGCGTTATGCGTTATGCGTTATGCGTTATGCGTTATGCGTTATGCGTTATGCGTTATGCGTTATGCGTTATGCGTTATGCGTTATGCGTTATGCGTTATGCGTTATGCGTTATGCGTTATGCGTTATGCGTTATGCGTTATGCGTTATGCGTTATGCGTTATGCGTTATGCGTTATGAGTTTTGCGTTACGCGTTATGCGTTATGAGTTTTGCGTTACGCGTTATGCATTATGCGTTATGCGTTATGCGTTATGCGTTATGCTTATGCCTTATGCGTTATGCGTTATGCGTTATGCGTTATGCGTTATGCGTTATGCGTTATGCGTTATGCGTTATGCGTTATGCGTTATGCGTTATGCGTTATGCGTTGTGCGTTATGCGTTATGCGTTATGCGTTATGCGTTATGCGTCATGCGTTATGCGTTATGCGTTATGCGTTATGCGTTATGCGTTATGCGTTATGCGTTATGCGTTATGCGTTATGCGTTATGCGTTATGCGTTATGCGTTATGCGTTATGCGTTATGCGTTATGCGTTATGCGTTATGCGTTATGCGTTATGCGTTATGCGTTATGCGTTATGCGTTATGCGTTATGCGTTATGCGTTATGCGTTATGCGTTATGCGTTATGCGTTATGCGTTATACGTTATGCGTTATACGTTATGCGTTATGCGTTATGCGTTATGCGTTATGCGTTATGCGTTATGCGTTATGCGTTATGCGTTATGCGTTATGCGTTATCCGTTATGCGTTATGCGTTATGACTTTTGCATTATGCGTTATGCGTTATGCGTCATGGGCTATGCGTTATGCCTTATGGTTTAAACGTTATGCGTTGTGCGTTATGCGTTATGCGTTATGCGTTATGCGTTATGCGTTATGCGTTATGCGTTATGTGTTATGCGTTATGCGTTATGCGTTATGCGTTATGACTTTTGCATTATGCGTTATGCCATATGCGTTATGCGTTATGCGTTATGCGTTATGCGTTATGCGTTATGCGTTATGCGTTATGCGTTATGCGTTATGCGTTATGCGTTATGCGTTATGCGTTATGCGTTATGCGTTATGCGTTATGCGTTATGCGTTATGCGTTATGCGTTATGAGTTTTGCGTTACGCGTTATGCGTTATGAGTTTTGCGTTCCGCGTTATGCATTATGCGTTATGCGTTATGCGTTATGCGTTATGCTTATGCCTTATGCGTTATGCGTTATGCGTTATGCGTTATGCGTTATGCGTTATGCGTTATGCGTTATGCGTTATGCGTTATGCGTTATGCGTTATGCGTTATGCGTTATGCGTTATGCGTTATGCGTTATGCGTTATGCGTTATGCGTTATGCGTTATGCGTTATGCGTTATGCGTTATGCGTTATGCGTTATACGTTATGCGTTATGCGTTATGCGTTATGCGTTATGCGTTATGCGTTATGCGTTATGCGTTATGCGTTATGCGTTATCCGTTATGCGTTATGCGTTATGACTTTTGCATTATGCGTTATGCGTTATGCGTTATGCGTCATGGGCTATGCGTTATGCCTTATGGTTTAAACGTTATGCGTTGTGCGTTATGCGTTATGCGTTATGCGTTATGCGTTATGCGTTATGCGTTATGCGTTATGCGTTATGTGTTATGCGTTATGCGTTATGCGTTATGCGTTATGACTTTTGCATTATGCGTTATGCCATATGCGTTATGCGTTATGCGTTATGCGTTATGCGTTATGCGTTATGCGTTATGAGTCTTGCGTTACGCGTTATGCGTTATGCGTTATGCGTTATGCGTTATGCGTTATGCGTTATGCGTTATGCTTTAGGCGTTATGGGTTTTGCGTTATGCGTAATGCGTTATGCGTTATGCGTTATGCGTTATGCGTTATGCGTTATGCGTTATGCGATATGCGTTATGCGTTATGCGTTATGCGTTATGCGTTATGCGTTATGCGTTATGCGTTATGCGTTATGCGTTATGCGTTATGCGTTATGCGTTATGCGTTATGCGTTATGCGTTATGCGTTATGCGTTATGCGTTATGCGTTATGCGTTATGCGTTATGAGTTTTGCGTTACGCGTTATGCGTTATGCGTTATGCGTTATGCGTTATGCGTTATGCGTTATGCGTTATGCGTTATGCGTTATGCGTTATGCGTTATCGGTTATGCGTTATGACTTTTGCATTATGCGTTATGCCATATGCGTTATGCGTTATGCGTTATGCGTTATGCGTTATGCGTTATGCGTTATGCGTTATGCGTTATGCGTTATGCGTTATGCGTTATGAGTCTTGCGTTACGCGTTATGCGTTATGCGTTATGCGTTATGCGTTATGCATTATGCGTTATGCTTATGCCTTATGCGTTACGCGTTATGCGTTATGCGTTATGCATTATGCATTATGCGTTATGCTTATGCCTTATGCGTTATGCGTTATGCGTTATGCGTTATGCGTAATGCGTTATGCGTTATGCGTTATGCGTTATGCGTTATGCGTTATGCGTTATGCGTTATGCGTTATGCGTTGTGCGTCATGCGATATGCGTTATGCGTTATGCGTTATGCGTTATGCGTTATGCGTTATGCGTTATGCGTTATGCGTTATGCGTTATGCGTTATCCGTTATGCGTTATGCGTTATGACTTTTGCATTATGCGTTATGCGTTATGCGTTATGCGTTATGGGCTATGCGTTATGCCATATGGTTTAAACGTTATGCGTTGTGCGTTATGCGTTATGCGTTATGCGTTATGCGTTATGAGTTTTGCGTTACGCGTTATGCGTTATGCGTTATGCGTTATGCGTTATGCGTTATGCGTTATGCGTTATGCGTTATGCGTTATGCGTTATGCGTTATGCGTTATGCGTTATGCGTTATGCGTTATGCGTTATGAGTTTTGCGTTACGCGTTATGCGTTATGAGTTTTGCGTTACGCGTTATGCGTTATGCGTTATGCGTTATGCGTTATGCGTTATGCGTTATGCGTTATGCGTTATGCGTTATGCGTTATGCGTTATGCGTTATACGTTATGCGTTATGCGTTATCCGTTATGCGTTATGCGTTATGACTTTTGCATTATGCGTTATGCGTTATGCGTTATGCGTCATGGGCTATGCGTTATGCCTTATGGTTTAAACGTTATGCGTTGTGCGTTATGCGTTATGCGTTATGCGTTATGCGTTATGCGTTATGAGTTTTGCGTTACGCGTTATGCGTTATGCGTTATGCGTTATGCGTTATGCGTTATGCGTTATGCGTTATGCGTTATGCGTTATGCGTTATGCGTTATGCGTTATGCGTTATGCGTTATGCGTTATGCGTTATGCGTTATGCGTTATGCGTTATGCGTTATGCGTTATGCGTTATGCGTTATGCGTTATGCGTTATGCGTTATGCGTTATGCGTTATGCGTTATGCGTTATGCGTTATGCGTTATGCGTTATGCGTTATGCGTTATGCGTTATGCGTTATGCGTTATGCGTTATGCGTTATGCGTTATGCGTTATGCGTTATGCGTTATGCGTTATGCGTTATGCGTTATGCGTTATGCGTTATGCGTTATGACTTTTGCGTTATGCGTTATGCCATATGCGTTATGCGTTATGCGTTATGCGTTATGCGTTATGCGTTATGAGTCTTGCGTTACGCGTTATGCGTTATGCGTTACGCGTTATGCGTTATGCTTATGCCTTATGCGTTATGCGTTATGCGTTATGCGTTATGCGTAATGCGTTATGCGTTATGCGTTATGCGTTATGCGTTATGCGTTATGCGTTATGCGTTATGCGTTGTGCGTCGTGCGTTATGCGTTATGCGTTATGCGTTATGCGTTATGCGTTATGCGTTATGCGTTATGCGTTATGCGTTATGCGTTATGCGTTATGCGTTATGCGTTATGCGTTATGCGTTATGCGTTATGCGTTATGCGTTATGCGTTATGCGTTATGCGTTATGCGTTATGCGTTATGCGTTATGCGTTATGCGTTATGCGTTATGCGTTATGCGTTATGCGTTATGCGTTATGCGTTATGCGTTATGCGTTATGCGTTATGCGTTATGCGTTATGCGTTATGCGTTATGCGTTATGCGTTATGCGTTATGCGTTATGCGTTATGCGTTATGCGTTATGCGTTATGCGTTATGCGTTATGCGTTACGCGTTATGCGTTATGAGTTTTGCGTTACGCGTTATGCGTTATGCGTTATGCGTTATGCGTTATGCGTTATGCGTTATGCGTTATGCGTTATGCGTTATGCGTTATGCGTTATGCGTTATGCGTTATGCGTTATGCGTTATGCGTTATGCGTTATGCGTTATGCGTTATGCGTTATGCGTTATGCGTTATGCGTTATGCGTTATGCGTTATGCGTTATGCGTTATGCGTTATGCGTTATGCGTTATGCGTTATGCGTTATGCGTTATGCGTTATGCGTTATGCGTTATGCGTTATGCGTTATGCGTTATGCGTTATGCGTTATGCGTTATGCGTTATGCGTTATGCGTTATGCGTTATGCGTTATGCGTTATGCGTTATGCGTTATGCGTTATGCGTTATGCGTTATGCGTTATGGGCTATGCGTTATGCCTTATGGTTTAAACGTTATGCGTTGTGCGTTATGCGTTATGCGTTATGCGTTATGAGTTTTGCGTTACGCGTTATGCGTTATGCGTTATGCGTTATGCGTTATGCGTTATGCGTTATGCGTTATGCGTTATGCGTTATGCGTTATGCGTTATGCGTTATGCGTTATGCGTTATGAGTTTTGCGTTACGCGTTATGCGTTATGAGTTTTGCGTTACGCGTTATGCGTTATGCGTTATGCGTTATGCGTTATGCGTTATGCGTTATGCGTTATGCGTTATGCGTTATGCGTTATGCGTTATGCGTTATGCGTTATGCGTTATGCGTTATGCGTTATGCGTTATGCGTTATCCGTTATGCGTTATGCGTTATGACTTTTGCATTATGCGTTATGCGTTATGCGTTATGCGTCATGGGCTATGCGTTATGCCTTATGGTTTAAACGTTATGCGTTGTGCGTTATGCGTTATGCGTTATGCGTTATGCGTTATGCGTTATGAGTTTTGCGTTACGCGTTATGCGTTATGCGTTATGCGTTATGCGTTATGCGTTATGCGTTATGCGTTATGCGTTATGCGTTATGCGTTATGCGTTATGCGTTATGCGTTATGCGTTATGCGTTATGCGTTATGCGTTATGCGTTATGCGTTATGCGTTATGCGTTATGCGTTATGCGTTATGCGTTATGCGTTATACGTTATGCGTTATGCGTTATGCGTTATGCGTTATGCGTTATGCGTTATGCGTTATGACTTTTGCATTATGCGTTATGCGTTATGCGTTATGCGTTATGAGTCTTGCGTTATGCGTTATGCGTTATGCGTTATGCGTTATGCGTTATGCGTTATGCGTTATGCGTTATGCGTTATGAGTTTTGCGTTACGCGTTATGCGTTATGCGTTATGCGTTATGCGTTATGCGTTATGCGTTATGCGTTATGCGTTATGCGTTATGCGTTATGCGTTATGCGTTATGCGTTATGCGTTATGCGTTATGACTTTTGCATTATGCGTTATGCCATATGCGTTATGCGTTATGCGTTATGCGTTATGCGTTATGAGTCTTGCATTACGCGTTATGCGTTATGCGTTATGCGTTATGCGTTATGCGTTATGCGTTATGCATTATGCGTTATGCTTATGCCTTATGCGTTACGCGTTATGCGTTATGCGTTATGCATTATGCATTATGCGTTATGCTTATGCCTTATGCGTTATGCGTTATGCGTTATGCGTAATGCGTTATGCGTTATGCGTTATGCGTTATGCGTTATGCGTTATGCGTTATGCGTTATGCGTTATGCGTTATCCGTTATGCGTTATGCGTTATGACTTTTGCATTATGCGTTATGCGTTATGCGTTATGCGTTATGGGCTATGCGTTATGCCTTATGGTTTAAACGTTATGCGTTGTGCGTTATGCGTTATGCGTTATGCGTTATGCGTTATGAGTTTTGCGTTACGCGTTATGCGTTATGCGCTATGCGTTATGCGTTATGCGTTATGCGTTATGCGTTATGCGTTATGCGTTATGCGTTATGCGTTATGCGTTATGCGTTATGCGTTATGCGTTATGCGTTATGCGTTATGCGTTATGCGTTATGCGTTATGCGTTATGCGTTATGCGTTATGCGTTATGCGTTATGCGTTATGCGTTATGAGTTTTGCGTTACGCGTTATGCGTTATGAGTTTTGCGTTACGCGTTATGCGTTATGCGTTATGCGTTATGCGTTATGCGTTATGCGTTATGCGTTATGCGTTATGCGTTATGCGTTATGCGTTATGCGTTATGCGTTATGCGTTATGCGTTATCCGTTATGCGTTATGCGTTATGACTTTTGCATTATGCGTTATGCGTTATGCGTTATGCGTCATGGGCTATGCGTTATGCCTTATGGTTTAAACGTTATGCGTTGTGCGTTATGCGTTATGCGTTATGCGTTATGCGTTATGAGTTTTGCGTTACGCGTTATGCGTTATGCGTTATGCGTTATGCGTTATGCGTTATGCGTTATGCGTTATGCGTTATGCGTTATGCGTTATGCGTTATGCGTTATGCGTTATGCGTTATGCGTTATGCGTTATGCGTTATGCGTTATGCGTTATGCGTTATGCGTTATGCGTTATGCGTTATGCGTTATGCGTTATGCGTTATGCGTTATGCGTTATGCGTTATGCGTTATGCGTTATGCGTTATGCGTTATGCGTTATGCGTTATGCGTTATGCGTTATGCGTTATGCGTTATGCGTTATGCGTTATGCGTTATGCGTTATGCGTTATGCGTTATGCGTTATGCGTTATGCGTTATGCGTTATGCGTTATGCGTTATCCGTTATGCGTTATGCGTTATGACTTTTGCATAATGCGTTATGCGTTATGCGTTATGCGTTATGGGCTATGCGTTATGCCTTATGGTTTAAACGTTATGCGTTGTGCGTTATGCGTTATGCGTTATGCGTTATGAGTTTTGCGTTACGCGTTATGCGTTATGCGTTATGCGTTATGCGTTATGCGTTATGCGTTATGCGTTATGCGTTATGCGTTATGCGTTATGCGTTATGAGTTTTGCGTTACGCGTTATGCGTTATGCGTTATGAGTTTTGCGTTACGCGTTATGCGTTATGCGTTATGCGTTATGCGTTATGCGTTATGCGTTATGCGTTAGGCGTTATGCGTTATGCGTTATGCGTTATGCGTTATGCGTTATGCGTTATGCGTTATGCGTTATGCGTTATCCGTTATGCGTTATGCGTTATGACTTTTGCATTATGCGTTATGCGTTATGCGTTATGCGTTATGCGTCATGGGCTATGCGTTATGCCTTATGGTTTAAACGTTATGCGTTGTGCGTTATGCGTTATGCGTTATGCGTTATGCGTTATGCGTTATGAGTTTTGCGTTACGCGTTATGCGTTATGCGTTATGCGTTATGCGTTATGCGTTATGCGTTATGCGTTATGCGTTATGCGTTATGCGTTATGCGTTATGCGTTATGCGTTATGCGTTATGCGTTATGCGTTATGCGTTATGCGTTATGCGTTATGCGTTATGCGTTATGCGTTATGCGTTATGCGTTATGACTTTTGCGTTATGCCATATGCGTTATGCGTTATGCGTTATGCGTTATGCGTTATGCGTTATGCGTTATGCGTTATGAGTCTTGCGTTACGCGTTATGCGTTATGCGTTATGCGTTATGCGTTATGCTTATGCCTTATGCGTTATGCGTTATGCGTTATGCGTTATGCGTAATGCGTTATGCGTTATGCGTTATGCGTTATGCGTTATGCGTTATGCGTTATGCGTTATGCGTTGTGCGTCATGCGTTATGCGTTATGCGTTATGCGTTATGCGTTATGCGTTATGCGTTATGCGTTATGCGTTATGCGTTATGCGTTATGCGTTATGCGTTATGCGTTATGCGTTATGCGTTATGCGTTATGCGTTATGCGTTATGCGTTATGCGTTATGCGTTATGCGTTATGCGTTATGCGTTATGCGTTATGCGTTATGCGTTATGCGTTATGCGTTATGCGTTATGCGTTATGCGTTATGCGTTATGCGTTATGCGTTATGCGTTATGCGTTATGCGTTATGCGTTATGCGTTATGCGTTATGCGTTATGCGTTATGCGTTATGCGTTATGCGTTATGAGTTTTGCGTTACGCGTTATGCGTTATGAGTTTTGCGTTACGCGTTATGCGTTATGCGTTATGCGTTATGCGTTATGCGTTATGCTTATGCCTTATGCGTTATGCGTTATGCGTTATGCGTTATGCGTTATGCGTTATGCGTTATGCGTTATGCGTTATGCGTTATGCGTTATGCGTTATGCGTTATGCGTTATGCGTTATGCGTTATGCGTTATGCGTTATGCGTTATGCGTTATGCGTTATGCGTTATGCGTTATGCGTTATGCGTTATGCGTTATGCGTTATGCGTTATGCGTTATGCGTTATGCGTTATGCGTTATGCGTTATGCGTTATGCGTTATGCGTTATGCGTTATGCGTTATGCGTTATGCGTTATGCGTTATGCGTTATGCGTTATGCGTTATGCGTTATGCGTTATGCGTTATGCGTTATGCGTTATGCGTTATGCGTTATGCGTTATGCGTTATGCGTTATGCGTTATGCGTTATGCGTTATGCGTTATGCGTTATGCGTTATGCGTTATGCGTTATGCGTTATGACTTTTGCATTATGCGTTATGCGTTATGCGTTATGCGTCATGGGCTATGCGTTATGCCTTATGGTTTAAACGTTATGCGTTGTGCGTTATGCGTTATGCGTTATGCGTTATGCGTTATGAGTTTTGCGTTACGCGTTATGCGTTATGCGTTATGCGTTATGCGTTATGCGTTATGCGTTATGCGTTATGCGTTATGCGTTATGCGTTATGCGTTATGCGTTATGCGTTATGCGTTATGCGTTATGCGTTATGCGTTATGCGTTATGCGTTATGCGTTATGCGTTATGCGTTATGCGTTATGCGTTATGCGTTATGCGTTATGCGTTATGACTTTTGCATTATGCGTTATGCCATATGCGTTATGCGTTATGCGTTATGCGTTATGCGTTATGCGTTATGAGTCTTGCGTTACGCGTTATGCGTTATGCGTTATGCGTTATGCGTTATGCGTTATGCGTTATGCGTTATGCGTTATGCGTTATGCGTTATGCTTATGCCTTATGCGTTATGCGTTATGCGTTATGCGTTATGCGTAATGCGTTATGCGTAATGCGTTATGCGTTATGCGTTATGCGTTATGCGTTATGCGTTATGCGTTATGCGTTGTGCGTCATGCGTTATGCGTTATGCGTTATGCGTTATGCGTTATGCGTTATGCGTTATGCGTTATGCGTTATGCGTTATGCGTTATGCGTTATGCGTTATGCGTTATGCGTTATGCGTTATGCGTTATGCGTTATGCGTTATGCGTTATGCGTTATGCGTTATGCGTTATGCGTTATGCGTTATGCGTTATGCGTTATGCGTTATGCGTTATGCGTTATGCGTTATGCGTTATGCGTTATGCGTTATGCGTTATGCGTTATGCGTTATGCGTTATGCGTTATGCGTTATGCGTTATGCGTTATGCGTTATGCGTTATGCGTTATGCGTTATGCGTTATGCGTTATGCGTTATGCGTTATGCGTTATGCGTTATGCGCTATGCGTTATGAGTTTTGCGTTACGCGTTATGCGTTATGAGTTTTGCGTTACGCGTTATGCGTTATGCGTTATGCGTTATGCGTTATGCGTTATGCTTATGCCTTATGCGTTATGCGTTATGCGTTATGCGTTATGCGTTATGCGTTATGCGTTATGCATTATGCGTTATGCGTTATGCGTTATGCGTTATGCGTTATGCGTTATGCGTTATGCGTTATGCGTTATGCGTTATGCGTTATGCGTTATGCGTTATGCGTTATGCGTTATGCGTTATGCGTTATGCGTTATGCGTTATGCGTTATGCGTTATGCGTTATGCGTTATGCGTTATGCGTTATGCGTTATGCGTTATGCGTTATGCGTTATGCGTTATGCGTTATGCGTTATGCGTTATGCGTTATGCGTTATGCGTTATGCGTTATGCGTTATGCGTTATGCGTTATGCGTTATGCGTTATGCGTTATGCGTTATGCGTTATGCGTTATGCGTTATGCGTTATGCGTTATGCGTTATGCGTTATGCGTTATGCGTTATGCGTTATGCGTTATGCGTTATGCGTTATGCGCTATGCGTTATGAGTTTTGCGTTACGCGTTATGCGTTATGAGTTTTGCGTTACGCGTTATGCGTTATGCGTTATGCGTTATGCGTTATGCGTTATGCTTATGCCTTATGCGTTATGCGTTATGCGTTATGCGTTATGCGTTATGCGTTATGCGTTATGCGTTATGCGTTATGCGTTATGCGTTATGCGTTATGCGTTATGCGTTATGCGTTATGCGTTATGCGTTATGCGTTATGCGTTATGCGTTATGCGTTATGCGTTATGCTTATGCCTTATGCGTTATGCGTTATGCGTTATGCGTTATGGGTTATGCGTTATGCGTTATGCGTTATGCGTTATGCGTTATGCGTTATGCGTTATGCGTTATGCGTTATGCGTTATGCGTTATGCGTTATGCGTTATGCGTTATGCGTTATGCGTTATGCGTTATGCGTTATGCGTTATGCGTTATGCGTTATGCGTTATGCGTTATGCGTTATGCGTTATGCGTTATGCGTTATGCGTTATGCGTTATGCGTTATGCGTTATGCGTTATGCGTTATGCGTTATGCGTTATGCGTTATGCGTTATGCGTTATGCGTTATGCGTTATGCGTTATCCGTTATGCGTTATGCGTTATGACTTTTGCATTATGCGTTATGCGTTATGCGTTATGCGTTATGGGCTATGCGTTATGCCTTATGGTTTAAACGTTATGCGTTGTGCGTTATGCGTTATGCGTTATGCGTTATGCGTTATGAGTTTTGCGTTACGCGTTATGCGTTATGCGTTATGCGTTATGCGTTATGCGTTATGCGTTATGCGTTATGCGTTATGCGTTATGCGTTATGCGTTATGCGTTATGCGTTATGCGTTATGCGTTATGCGTTATGCGTTATGAGTTTTGCGTTACGCGTTATGCGTTATGCGTTATGCGTTATGCGTTATGCGTTATGCGTTATGCGTTATGCGTTATGCGTTATGCGTTATGCGTTATGCGTTATCCGTTATGCGTTATGCGTTATGACTTTTGCATTATGCGTTATGCGTTATGCGTTATGCGTCATGGGCTATGCGTTATGCCTTATGGTTTAAACGTTATGCGTTGTGCGTTATGCGTTATGCGTTATGCGTTATGCGTTATGAGTTTTGCGTTACGCGTTATGCGTTATGCGTTATGCGTTATGCGTTATGCGTTATGCGTTATGCGTTATGCGTTATGCGTTATGAGTTTTGCGTTACGCGTTATGCGTTATGCGTTATGCGTTATGCGTTATGCGTTATGCGTTATGCGTTATGCGTTATGACTTTTGCATTATGCGTTATGCCATATGCGTTATGCGTTATGCGTTATGCGTTATGCGTTATGCGTTATGCGTTATGAGTCTTGCGTTACGCGTTATGCGTTATGCGTTATGCGTTATGCGTTATGCATTATGCGTTATGCTTATGCCTTATGCGTTATGCGTTATGCGTTATGCGTTATGCGTTATGCGTTATGCGTTATGCGTTATGCGTTATGCGTTATGCGTTATGCGTTATGCGTTATGCGTTATGCGTTATGCGTTATGCGTTATGCGTTATGCGTTATGCGTTATGCGTTATGCGTTATGCGTTATGCGTTATGCGTTATGCGTTATGCGTTATGCGTTATGCGTTATGCGTTATGCGTTATGCGTTATGCGTTATGCGATATGCGTTATGCGTTATGCGTTATGCGTTATGCGTTATGCGTTATGCGTTATGCGTTATGCGTTATGCGTTATGCGTTATGCGTTATGCGTTATGCGTTATGCGTTATGCGTTATGCGTTATGCGTTATGCGTTATGCGTTATGCGTTATGCGTTATGCGTTATGCGTTATGCGTTATGCGTTATGCGTTATGACTTTTGCATTATGCGTTATGCGTTATGCGTTATGCGTTATGCGTTATGAGTCTTGCGTTATGCGTTATGCGTTATGCGTTATGCGTTATGCGTTATGCGTTATGCGTTATGCGTTATGCGTTATGCGTTATGAGTTTTGCGTTGCGCGTTATGCGTTATGCGTTATGCGTTATGCGTTATGCGTTATGCGTTATGCGTTATGCGTTATGCGTTATGCGTTATGCGTTATGACTTTTGCATTATGCGTTATGCCATATGCGTTATGCGTTATGCGTTATGCGTTATGCGTTATGCGTTATGCGTTATGCGTTATGCGTTATGAGTCTTGCGTTACGCGTTATGCGTTATGCGTTATGCGTTATGCGTTATGCGTTATGCGTTATGCATTATGCGTTATGCTTATGCCTTATGCGTTACGCGTTATGCGTTATGCGTTATGCATTATGCATTATGCGTTATGCTTATGCCTTATGCGTTATGCGTTATGCGTTATGCGTTATGCGTAATGCGTTATGCGTTATGCGTTATGCGTTATGCGTTATGCGTTATGCGTTATGCGTTATGCGTTGTGCGTCATGCGATATGCGTTATGCGTTATGCGTTATGCGTTATGCGTTATGCGTTATGCGTTATGCGTTATGCGTTATGCGTTATGCGTTATGCGTTATGCGTTACGCGTTATGCGTTATCCGTTATGCGTTATGCGTTATGACTTTTGCATTATGCGTTATGCGTTATGCGTTATGCGTTATGGGCTATGCGTTATGCCTTATGGTTTAAACGTTATGCGTTGTGCGTTATGCGTTATGCGTTATGCGTTATGCGTTATGAGTTTTGCGTTACGCGTTATGCGTTATGCGTTATGCGTTATGCGTTATGCGTTATGCGTTATGCGTTATGCGTTATGCGTTATGCGTTATGCGTTATGCGTTATGCGTTATGCGTTATGCGTTATGCGTTATGCGTTATGCGTTATGCGTTATGCGTTATGAGTTTTGCGTTACGCGTTATGCGTTATGAGTTTTGCGTTACGCGTTATGCGTTATGCGTTATGCGTTATGCGTTATGCGTTATGCGTTATGCGTTATGCGTTATACGTTATGCGTTATGCGTTATGCGTTATGCGTTATGCGTTATGCGTTATGCGTTATGCGTTATCCGTTATGCGTTATGCGTTATGACTTTTGCATTATGCGTTATGCGTTATGCGTTATGCGTCATGGGCTATGCGTTATGCCTTATGGTTTAAACGTTATGCGTTGTGCGTTATGCGTTATGCGTTATGCGTTATGCGTTATGAGTTTTGCGTTACGCGTTATGCGTTATGCGTTATGCGTTATGCGTTATGCGTTATGCGTTATGCGTTATGCGTTATGCGTTATGCGTTATGCGTTATGCGTTATGCGTTATGCGTTATGCGTTATGCGTTATGCGTTATGCGTTATGCGTTATGCGTTATGCGTTATGCGTTATGCGTTATGCGTTATGCGTTATGCGTTATGCGTTATGCGTTATGCGTTATGCGTTATGCGTTATGCGTTATGCGTTATGCGTTATGCGTTATGCGTTATGCGTTATGCGTTATGCGTTATGCGTTATGCGTTATGCGTTATGCGTTATGCGTTATGCGTTATGCGTTATCCGTTATGCGTTATGCGTTATGACTTTTGCATTATGCGTTATGCGTTATGCGTTATGCGTTATGGGCTATGCGTTATGCCTTATGGTTTAAACGTTATGCGTTGTGCGTTATGCGTTATGCGTTATGCGTTATGAGTTTTGCGTTACGCGTTATGCGTTATGCGTTATGCGTTATGCGTTATGCGTTATGCGTTATGCGTTATGCGTTATGAGTTTTGCGTTACGCGTTATGCGTTATGAGTTTTGCGTTACGCGTTATGCGTTATGCGTTATGCGTTATGCGTTATGCGTTATGCGTTATGCGTTATGCGTTATGCGTTATGCGTTATGCGTTATGCGTTATGCGTTATGCGTTATGCGTTATGCGTTATGCGTTATGCGTTATGCGTTATGCGTTATGCGTTATGCGTTATGCGTTATGCGTTATGCGTTATGCGTTATGCGTTATCCGTTATGCGTTATGCGTTATGACTTTTGCATTATGCGTTATGCGTTATGCGTTATGCGTTATGGGCTATGCGTTATGCCTTATGGTTTAAACGTTATGCGTTGTGCGTTATGCGTTATGCGTTATGCGTTATGAGTTTTGCGTTACGCGTTATGCGTTATGCGTTATGCGTTATGCGTTATGCGTTATGCGTTATGCGTTATGCGTTATGAGTTTTGCGTTACGCGTTATGCGTTATGAGTTTTGCGTTACGCGTTATGCGTTATGCGTTATGCGTTATGCGTTATGCGTTATGCGTTATGCGTTATGCGTTATGCGTTATGCGTTATGCGTTATGCGTTATGCGTTATGCGTTATGCGTTATGCGTTATGCGTTATCCGTTATGCGTTATGCGTTATGACTTTTGCATTATGCGTTATGCGTTATGCGTTATGCGTCATGGGCTATGCGTTATGCCTTATGGTTTAAACGTTATGCGTTATGCGTTATGCGTTATGCGTTATGCGTTATGAGTTTTGCGTTACGCGTTATGCGTTATGCGTTATGCGTTATGCGTTATGCGTTATGCGTTATGCGTTATGCGTTATGCGTTATGCGTTATGCGTTATGCGTTATGCGTTATGCGTTATGCGTTATGCGTTATGCGTTATGCGTTATGCGTTATGCGTTATGCGTTATGCGTTATGCGTTATGCGTTATGCGTTATGCGTTATGCGTTATGCGTTATGCGTTATGCGTTATGCGTTATGCGTTATCCGTTATGCGTTATGCGTTATGACTTTTGCATTATGCGTTATGCGTTATGCGTTATGCGTTATGGGCTATGCGTTATGCCTTATGGTTTAAACGTTATGCGTTGTGCGTTATGCGTTATGCGTTATGCGTTATGCGTTATGCGTTATGAGTTTTGCGTTACGCGTTATGCGTTATGCGTTATGCGTTATGCGTTATGCGTTATGCGTTATGCGTTATGCGTTATGCGTTATGCGTTATGCGTTATGCGTTATGCGTTATGCGTTATGCGTTATGCGTTATGCGTTATGCGTTATGCGTTATGAGTTTTGCGTTACGCGTTATGCGTTATGAGTTTTGCGTTACGCGTTATGCGTTATGCGTTATGCGTTATGCGTTATGCGTTATGCGTTATGCGTTATGCGTTATGCGTTATGCGTTATGCGTTATGCGTTATGCGTTATCCGTTATGCGTTATGCGTTATGACTTTTGCATTATGCGTTATGCGTTATGCGTTATGCGTCATGGGCTATGCGTTATGCCTTATGGTTTAAACGTTATGCGTTGTGCGTTATGCGTTATGCGTTATGCGTTATGCGTTATGAGTTTTGCGTTACGCGTTATGCGTTATGCGTTATGCGTTATGCGTTATGCGTTATGCGTTGTGCGTCATGCGTTATGCGTTATGCGTTATGCGTTATGCGTTATGCGTTATGCGTTATGCGTTATGCGTTATGCGTTATGCGTTATGCGTTATGCGTTATGCGTTATGCGTTATGCGTTATGCGTTATGCGTTATGCGTTATGCTTATGCCTTATGCGTTATGCGTTATGCGTTATGCGTTATGGGTTATGCGTTATGCGTTATGCGTTATGCGTTATGCGTTATGCGTTATGCGTTATGCGTTATGCGTTATGCGTTATGCGTTATGCGTTATGCGTTATGCGTTATGCGTTATGCGTTATGCGTTATGCGTTATGCGTTATGCGTTATGCGTTATGCGTTATGCGTTATGCGTTATGCGTTATGCGTTATGCGTTATGCGTTATGCGTTATGCGTTATGCGTTATGCGTTATGCGTTATGCGTTATGCGTTATGCGTTATGCGTTATGCGTTATGCGTTATGCGTTATGCGTTATGCGTTATGCGTTATGCGTTATGCGTTATGCGTTATGCGTTATGCGTTATCCGTTATGCGTTATGCGTTATGACTTTTGCATTATGCGTTATGCGTTATGCGTTATGCGTTATGGGCTATGCGTTATGCCTTATGGTTTAAACGTTATGCGTTGTGCGTTATGCGTTATGCGTTATGCGTTATGCGTTATGAGTTTTGCGTTACGCGTTATGCGTTATGCGTTATGCGTTATGCGTTATGCGTTATGCGTTATGCGTTATGCGTTATGCGTTATGCGTTATGCGTTATGCGTTATGCGTTATGCGTTATGCGTTATGCGTTATGCGTTATGCGTTATGAGTTTTGCGTTACGCGTTATGCGTTATGCGTTATGCGTTATGCGTTATGCGTTATGCGTTATGCGTTATGCGTTATGCGTTATGCGTTATGCGTTATGCGTTATCCGTTATGCGTTATGCGTTATGACTTTTGCATTATGCGTTATGCGTTATGCGTTATGCGTCATGGGCTATGCGTTATGCCTTATGGTTTAAACGTTATGCGTTGTGCGTTATGCGTTATGCGTTATGCGTTATGCGTTATGAGTTTTGCGTTACGCGTTATGCGTTATGCGTTATGCGTTATGCGTTATGCGTTATGCGTTATGCGTTATGCGTTATGAGTTTTGCGTTATGCGTTATGCGTTATGCGTTATGCGTTATGCGTTATGCGTTATGCGTTATGCGTTATGCGTTATGCGTTATGCGTTATGCGTTATGCGTTATGCGTTATGCGTTATGCGTTATGCGTTATGCGTTATGCGTTATGCGTTATGCGTTATGCGTTATGCGTTATGACTTTTGCATTATGCGTTATGCGTTATGCGTTATGCGTTATGCGTTATGAGTCTTGCGTTATGCGTTATGCGTTATGCGTTATGCGTTATGCGTTATGCGTTATGCGTTATGCGTTATGCGTTATGCGTTATGCGTTATGAGTTTTGCGTTGCGCGTTATGCGTTATGCGTTATGCGTTATGCGTTATGCGTTATGCGTTATGCGTTATGCGTTATGCGTTATGCGTTATGCGTTATGACTTTTGCATTATGCGTTATGCCATATGCGTTATGCGTTATGCGTTATGCGTTATGCGTTATGCGTTATGCGTTATGCGTTATGAGTCTTGCGTTACGCGTTATGCGTTATGCGTTATGCGTTATGCGTTATGCGTTATGCGTTATGCATTATGCGTTATGCTTATGCCTTATGCGTTACGCGTTATGCGTTATGCGTTATGCATTATGCATTATGCGTTATGCTTATGCCTTATGCGTTATGCGTTATGCGTTATGCGTTATGCGTAATGCGTTATGCGTTATGCGTTATGCGTTATGCGTTATGCGTTATGCGTTATGCGTTATGCGTTGTGCGTCATGCGATATGCGTTATGCGTTATGCGTTATGCGTTATGCGTTATGCGTTATGCGTTATGCGTTATGCGTTATGCGTTATGCGTTATGCGTTATGCGTTATGCGTTATGCGTTATCCGTTATGCGTTATGCGTTATGACTTTTGCATTATGCGTTATGCGTTATGCGTTATGCGTTATGGGCTATGGGTTATGCCTTATGGTTTAAACGTTATGCGTTGTGCGTTATGCGTTATGCGTTATGCGTTATGCGTTATGAGTTTTGCGTTACGCGTTATGCGTTATGCGTTATGCGTTATGCGTTATGCGTTATGCGTTATGCGTTATGCGTTATGCGTTATGCGTTATGCGTTATGCGTTATGCGTTATGCGTTATGCGTTATGCGTTATGCGTTATGCGTTATGCGTTATGCGTTATGCGTTATGCGTTATGAGTTTTGCGTTACGCGTTATGCGTTATGAGTTTTGCGTTACGCGTTATGCGTTATGCGTTATGCGTTATGCGTTATACGTTATGCGTTATGCGTTATGCGTTATACGTTATGCGTTATGCGTTATGCGTTATGCGTTATGCGTTATGCGTTATGCGTTATCCGTTATGCGTTATGCGTTATGACTTTTGCATTATGCGTTATGCGTTATGCGTTATGCGTCATGGGCTATGCGTTATGCCTTATGGTTTAAACGTTATGCGTTGTGCGTTATGCGTTATGCGTTATGCGTTATGCGTTATGAGTTTTGCGTTACGCGTTATGCGTTATGCGTTATGCGTTATGCGTTATGCGTTATGCGTTATGCGTTATGCGTTATGCGTTATGCGTTATGCGTTATGCGTTATGCGTTATGCGTTATGCGTTATGCGTTATGCGTTATGCGTTATGCGTTATGCGTTATGCGTTATGCGTTATGCGTTATGCGTTATGCGTTATGCGTTATGCGTTATGCGTTATGCGTTATGCGTTATGCGTTATGCGTTATGCGTTATGCGTTATGCGTTATGCGTTATGCGTTATGCGTTATGCGTTATGCGTTATGCGTTATGCGTTATGCGTTATGCGTTATGCGTTATGCGTTATGCGTTATGCGTTATGCGTTATCCGTTATGCGTTATGCGTTATGACTTTTGCATTATGCGTTATGCGTTATGCGTTATGCGTTATGGGCTATGCGTTATGCCTTATGGTTTAAACGTTATGCGTTGTGCGTTATGCGTTATGCGTTATGCGTTATGAGTTTTGCGTTACGCGTTATGCGTTATGCGTTATGCGTTATGCGTTATGCGTTATGCGTTATGCGTTATGCGTTATGCGTTATGCGTTATGCGTTATGCGTTATGCGTTATGCGTTATGCGTTATGAGTTTTGCGTTACGCGTTATGCGTTATGAGTTTTGCGTTACGCGTTATGCGTTATGCGTTATGCGTTATGCGTTATGCGTTATGCGTTATGCGTTATGCGTTATGCGTTATGCGTTATGCGTTATGCGTTATGCGTTATGCGTTATGCGTTATGCGTTATGCGTTATGCGTTATGCGTTATGCGTTATCCGTTATGCGTTATGCGTTATGACTTTTGCATTATGCGTTATGCGTTATGCGTTATGCGTCATGGGCTATGCGTTATGCCTTATGGTTTAAACGTTATGCGTTATGCGTTATGCGTTATGCGTTATGAGTTTTGCGTTACGCGTTATGCGTTATGCGTTATGCGTTATGCGTTATGCGTTATGCGTTATGCGTTATGCGTTATGCGTTATGCGTTATGCGTTATGCGTTATGCGTTATGCGTTATGCGTTATGCGTTATGCGTTATGCGTTATGCGTTATGCGTTATGCGTTATGCGTTATGCGTTATGCGTTATGCGTTATGCGTTATGCGTTATGCGTTATGCGTTATGCGTTATCCGTTATGCGTTATGCGTTATGACTTTTGCATTATGCGTTATGCGTTATGCGTTATGCGTTATGGGCTATGCGTTATGCCTTATGGTTTAAACGTTATGCGTTGTGCGTTATGCGTTATGCGTTATGCGTTATGCGTTATGCGTTATGAGTTTTGCGTTACGCGTTATGCGTTATGCGTTATGCGTTATGCGTTATGCGTTATGCGTTATGCGTTATGCGTTATGCGTTATGCGTTATGCGTTATGCGTTATGCGTTATGCGTTATGCGTTATGCGTTATGCGTTATGCGTTATGCGTTATGCGTTATGCGTTATGCGTTATGAGTTTTGCGTTACGCGTTATGCGTTATGAGTTTTGCGTTACGCGTTATGCGTTATGCGTTATGCGTTATGCGTTATGCGTTATGCGTTATGCGTTATGCGTTATGCGTTATGCGTTATGCGTTATGCGTTATCCGTTATGCGTTATGCGTTATGACTTTTGCATTATGCGTTATGCGTTATGCGTTATGCGTCATGGGCTATGCGTTATGCCTTATGGTTTAAACGTTATGCGTTGTGCGTTATGCGTTATGCGTTATGCGTTATGCGTTATGAGTTTTGCGTTTTGCGTTACGCGTTATGCGTTATGCGTTATGCGTTATGCGTTATGCGTTATGCGTTATGCGTTATGCGTTATGCGTTATGCGTTATGCGTTATGCGTTATGCGTTATGCGTTATGCGTTATGCGTTATGCGTTATGCGTTATGCGTTATGCGTTATGCGTTATGCGTTATGCGTTATGCGTTATGCGTTATGACTTTTGCATTATGCGTTATGCCATATGCGTTATGCGTTATGCGTTATGCGTTATGCGTTATGCGTTATGAGTCTTGCGTTACGCGTTATGCGTTATGCGTTATGCGTTATGCGTTATGCGTTATGCGTTATGCGTTATGCGTTATGCGTTATGCGTTATGCGTTATGCGTAATGCGTTATGCGTAATGCGTTATGCGTAATGCGTTATGCGTTATGCGTTATGCGTTATGCGTTGTGCGTCATGCGTTATGCGTTATGCGTTATGCGTTATGCGTTATGCGTTATGCGTTATGCGTTATGCGTTATGCGTTATGCGTTATGCGTTATGCGTTATGCGTTATGCGTTATGCGTTATGCGTTATGCGTTATGCGTTATGCGTTATGCGTTATGCGTTATGCGTTATGCGTTATGCGTTATGCGTTATGCGTTATGCGTTATGCGTTATGCGTTATGCGTTATGCGTTATGCGTTATGCGTTATGCGTTATGCGTTATGCGTTATGCGTTATGCGTTATGCGTTATGCGTTATGCGTTATGCGTTATGCGTTATGCGTTATGCGTTATGCGTTATGCGTTATGCGTTATGCGTTATGCGTTATGCGTTATGCGTTATGCGTTATGCGTTATGCGTTGTGCGTTGTGCGTTGTGCGTTGTGCGTTGTGCGTTGTGCGTTGTGCGTTGTGCGTTATGCGTTATGCGTTATGCGTAATGCGTTATGCGTTATGCGTTATGCGTTATGCGTTATGCGTTATGCGTTATGCGTTATGCGTTATGCGTTATGCGTTATGCGTTATGCGTTCTGCGTTATGCGTTATGCGTTATGCGTTATGCGTTATGCGTTATGCGTTATGCGTTATGCGTTATGCGTTATGCGTTATGCGTTATGCGTTATGCGTTATGCGTTATGCGTTATGCGTTATGCGTTATGCGTTATGCGTTATGCGTTATGCGTTATGCGTTATGCGTTATGCGTTATGCGTTATGCGTTATGCGTTATGCGTTATGCGTTATGCGTTATGCGTTATGCGTTATGCGTTATGCGTTATGCGTTATGCGTTATGCGTTATGCGTTATGCGTTATGCGTTATGCGTTATGCGTTATGCGTTATGCGTTATGCGTTATGCGTTATGCGTTATGCGTTATGCGTTATGCGTTATGCGTTATGCGTTATGCGTTATGCGTTATGCGTTATGCGTTATGCGTTATGCGTTATGCGTTATGCGTTATGCGTTATGCGTTATGCGTTATGCGTTATGACTTTTGCATTATGCGTTATGCGTTATGCGTTATGCGTTATGCGTTATGAGTCTTGCGTTATGCGTTATGCGTTATGCGTTATGCGTTATGCGTTATGCGTTATGCGTTATGCGTTATGCGTTATGAGTTTTGCGTTACGCGTTATGCGTTATGCGTTATGCGTTATGCGTTATGCGTTATGCGTTATGCGTTATGCGTTATGCGTTATGCGTTATGCGTTATGCGTTATGCGTTATGACTTTTGCATTATGCGTTATGCCATATGCGTTATGCGTTATGCGTTATGCGTTATGCGTTATGCGTTATGAGTCTTGCGTTACGCGTTATGCGTTATGCGTTATGCGTTATGCGTTATGCGTTATGCATTATGCGTTATGCTTATGCCTTATGCGTTACGCGTTATGCGTTATGCGTTATGCATTATGCATTATGCGTTATGCTTATGCCTTATGCGTTATGCGTTATGCGTTATGCGTTATGCGTAATGCGTTATGCGTTATGCGTTATGCGTTATGCGTTATGCGTTATGCGTTATGCGTTATGCGTTGTGCGTCATGCGATATGCGTTATGCGTTATGCGTTATGCGTTATGCGTTATGCGTTATGCGTTATGCGTTATGCGTTATGCGTTATGCGTTATGCGTTATGCGTTATGCGTTATGCGTTATGCGTTATCCGTTATGCGTTATGCGTTATGACTTTTGCATTATGCGTTATGCGTTATGCGTTATGCGTTATGGGCTATGCGTTATGCCTTATGGTTTAAACGTTATGCGTTGTGCGTTATGCGTTATGCGTTATGCGTTATGCGTTATGAGTTTTGCGTTACGCGTTATGCGTTATGCGTTATGCGTTATGCGTTATGCGTTATGCGTTATGCGTTATGCGTTATGCGTTATGCGTTATGCGTTATGCGTTATGCGTTATGCGTTATGCGTTATGCGTTATGCGTTATGCGTTATGCGTTATGCGTTATGCGTTATGAGTTTTGCGTTACGCGTTATGCGTTATGCGTTATGCGTTATGCGTTATGCGTTATGCGTTATGCGTTATGCGTTATGCGTTATGCGTTATGCGTTATGCGTTATGCGTTATGCGTTATGCGTTATGCGTTATGCGTTATGCGTTATGCGTTATGCGTTATGCGTTATCCGTTATGCGTTATGCGTTATGACTTTTGCATTATGCGTTATGCGTTATGCGTTATGCGTCATGGGCTATGCGTTATGCCTTATGGTTTAAACGTTATGCGTTGTGCGTTATGCGTTATGCGTTATGCGTTATGCGTTATGAGTTTTGCGTTACGCGTTATGCGTTATGCGTTATGCGTTATGCGTTATGCGTTATGCGTTATGCGTTATGCGTTATGCGTTATGCGTTATGCGTTATGCGTTATGCGTTATGCGTTATGCGTTATGCGTTATGCGTTATGCGTTATGCGTTATGCGTTATGCGTTATGCGTTATGCGTTATGCGTTATGCGTTATGCGTTATGCGTTATGCGTTATGCGTTATGCGTTATGCGTTATGCGTTATGCGTTATGCGTTATGCGTTATGCGTTATGCGTTATGCGTTATGCGTTATGACTTTTGCATTATGCGTTATGCGTTATGCGTTATGGGCTATGCGTTATGCCTTATGGTTTAAACGTTATGCGTTGTGCGTTATGCGTTATGCGTTATGCGTTATGAGTTTTGCGTTACGCGTTATGCGTTATGCGTTATGCGTTATGCGTTATGCGTTATGCGTTATGCGTTATGCGTTATGCGTTATGCGTTATGCGTTATGCGTTATGCGTTATGAGTTTTGCGTTACGCGTTATGCGTTATGAGTTTTGCGTTACGCGTTATGCGTTATGCGTTATGCGTTATGCGTTATGCGTTATGCATTATGCGTTATGCTTATGCCTTATGCGTTACGCGTTATGCGTTATGCGTTATGCATTATGCATTATGCGTTATGCTTATGCCTTATGCGTTATGCGTTATGCGTTATGCGTTATGCGTTATGCGTTATGCGTTATGCGTTATGCGTTATGCGTTATGCGTTATGCGTTATGCGTTATGCGTTATGCGTTATGCGTTATGCGTTATGCGTTATGCGTTATGCGTTATGCGTTATGCGTTATGCGTTATGCGTTATGCGTTATGCGTTATCCGTTATGCGTTATGCGTTATGACTTTTGCATTATGCGTTATGCGTTATGCGTTATGCGTCATGGGCTATGCGTTATGCCTTATGGTTTAAACGTTATGCGTTGTGCGTTATGCGTTATGCGTTATGCGTTATGCGTTATGAGTTTTGCGTTACGCGTTATGCGTTATGCGTTATGCGTTATGCGTTATGCGTTATGCGTTATGCGTTATGCGTTATGCGTTATGCGTTATGCGTTATGCGTTATGACTTTTGCATTATGCGTTATGCCATATGCGTTATGCGTTATGCGTTATGCGTTATGCGTTATGCGTTATGCGTTATGAG
This sequence comes from Lasioglossum baleicum, assembly GCF_051020765.1. Taxonomy (NCBI): domain Eukaryota; kingdom Metazoa; phylum Arthropoda; class Insecta; order Hymenoptera; family Halictidae; genus Lasioglossum; species Lasioglossum baleicum. The sequence continues at coordinate 55,445 of NW_027469559.1, forward strand.
TCTTGCGTTACGCGTTATGCGTTATGCGTTATGCGTTATGCGTTATGCGTTATGCATTATGCGTTATGCTTATGCCTTATGCGTTACGCGTTATGCGTTATGCGTTATGCATTATGCATTATGCGTTATGCTTATGCCTTATGCGTTATGCGTTATGCGTTATGCGTTATGCGTAATGCGTTATGCGTTATGCGTTATGCGTTATGCGTTATGCGTTATGCGTTATGCGTTATGCGTTATGCGTTGTGCGTCATGCGATATGCGTTATGCGTTATGCGTTATGCGTTATGCGTTATGCGTTATGCGTTATGCGTTATGCGTTATGCGTTATGCGTTATGCGTTATGCGTTATGCGTTATGCGTTATCCGTTATGCGTTATGCGTTATGACTTTTGCATTATGCGTTATGCGTTATGCGTTATGCGTTATGGGCTATGCGTTATGCCTTATGGTTTAAACGTTATGCGTTGTGCGTTATGCGTTATGCGTTATGCGTTATGCGTTATGCGTTATGAGTTTTGCGTTACGCGTTATGCGTTATGCGTTATGCCTTATGCGTTATGCGTTATGCGTCATGCGTTATGCGTTATGCGTTATGCGTTATGCGTTATGCGTTATGCGTTATGCGTTATGCGTTATGCGTTATGCGTTATGCGTTATGCGTTATGCGTTATGCGTTATGCGTTATGAGTTTTGCGTTACGCGTTATGCGTTATGAGTTTTGCGTTACGCGTTATGCGTTATGCGTTATGCGTTATGCGTTATGCGTTATGCGTTATGCGTTATGCGTTATGCGTTATGCGTTATGCGTTATGCGTTATCCGTTATGCGTTATGCGTTATGACTTTTGCATTATGCGTTATGCGTTATGCGTTATGCGTCATGGGCTATGCGTTATGCCTTATGGTTTAAACGTTATGCGTTGTGCGTTATGCGTTATGCGTTATGCGTTATGCGTTATGAGTTTTGCGTTACGCGTTATGCGTTATGCGTTATGCGTTATGCGTTATGCGTTATGCGTTATGCGTTATGCGTTATGCGTTATGCGTTATGCGTTATGCGTTATGCGTTATGCGTTATGCGTTATGCGTTATGCGTTATGCGTTATGCGTTATGCGTTATGCGTTATGCGTTATGCGTTATGCGTTATGCGTTATGCGTTATGCGTTATGCGTTATGCGTTATGCGTTATGCGTTATGCGTTATGCGTTATGCGTTATGCGTTATGCGTTATGCGTTATGCGTTATGCGTTATGCGTTATGCGTTATGCGTTATGCGTTATGCGTTATGCGTTATGCGTTATGCGTTATGCGTTATGCGTTATGCGTTATGCGTTATGCGTTATGCGTTATGCGTTATGCGTTATGCGTTATGCGTTATGCGTTATGCGTTATGCGTTATGCGTTATGCGTTATGCGTTATGCGTTATGCGTTATGCGTTATGCGTTATGCGTTATGCGTTATGCGTTATGCGTTATCCGTTATGCGTTATGCGTTATGACTTTTGCATTATGCGTTATGCGTTATGCGTTATGGGCTATGCGTTATGCCTTATGGTTTAAACGTTATGCGTTGTGCGTTATGCGTTATGCGTTATGCGTTATGAGTCTTGCGTTACGCGTTATGCGTTATGCGTTATGCGTTATGCGTTATGCGTTATGCATTATGCGTTATGCTTATGCCTTATGCGTTACGCGTTATGCGTTATGCGTTATGCATTATGCATTATGCGTTATGCTTATGCCTTATGCGTTATGCGTTATGCGTTATGCGTTATGCGTAATGCGTTATGCGTTATGCGTTATGCGTTATGCGTTATGCGTTATGCGTTATGCGTTATGCGTTATGAGTTTTGCGTTACGCGTTATGCGTTATGCGTTATGCGTTATGCGTTATGCGTTATGCGTTATGCGTTATGCGTTATGCGTTATGCGTTATGCGTTATGCGTTATGCGTTATGCGTTATGCGTTATGCGTTATGCGTTATGCGTTATGCGTTATGCGTTATGCGTTATGCGTTATGCGTTATGCGTTATGCGTTATGCGTTATGCGTTATGCGTTATGCGTTATGCGTTATGCGTTATGCGTTATGCGTTATGCGTTATGCGTTATGCGTTATGCGTTATGCGTTATGCGTTATGCGTTATGCGTTATGCGTTATGCGTTATGCGTTATGCGTTATGCGTTATGCGTTATGCGTTATGCGTTATGCGTTATGCGTTATGCGTTATGCGTTATGCGTTATGCGTTATGCGTTATGCGTTATGCGTTATGCGTTATGCGTTATGCGTTATGCGTTATGCGTTATGCGTTATGCGTTATGCGTTATGCGTTATGCGTTATGCGTTATGCGTTATGCGTTATGCGTTATGCGTTATGCGTTATGCGTTATGCGTTATGCGTTATGCGTTATGCGTTATGCGTTATGCGTTATGCGTTATCCGTTATGCGTTATGCGTTATGACTTTTGCATTATGCGTTATGCGTTATGCGTTATGGGCTATGCGTTATGCCTTATGGTTTAAACGTTATGCGTTGTGCGTTATGCGTTATGCGTTATGCGTTATGAGTTTTGCGTTACGCGTTATGCGTTATGCGTTATGCGTTATGCGTTATGCGCTATGCGTTATGCGTTATGCGTTATGCGTTATGCGTTATGCGTTATGCGTTATGAGTTTTGCGTTACGCGTTATGCGTTATGAGTTTTGCGTTACGCGTTATGCGTTATGCGTTATGCGTTATGCGTTATGCGTTATGCGTTATGCGTTATGCGTTATGCGTTATGCGTTATGCGTTATGCGTTATGCGTTATGCGTTATGCGTTATGCGTTATGCGTTATCCGTTATGCGTTATGCGTTATGACTTTTGCATTATGCGTTATGCGTTATGCGTTATGCGTCATGGGCTATGCGTTATGCCTTATGGTTTAAACGTTATGCGTTGTGCGTTATGCGTTATGCGTTATGCGTTATGCGTTATGAGTTTTGCGTTACGCGTTATGCGTTATGCGTTATGCGTTATGCGTTATGCGTTATGCGTTATGCGTTATGCGTTATGCGTTATGCGTTATGCGTTATGCGTTATGCGTTATGACTTTTGCATTATGCGTTATGCCATATGCGTTATGCGTTATGCGTTATGCGTTATGCGTTATGCGTTATGAGTCTTGCGTTACGCGTTATGCGTTATGCGTTATGCGTTATGCGTTATGCGTTATGCATTATGCGTTATGCTTATGCCTTATGCGTTACGCGTTATGCGTTATGCGTTATGCATTATGCATTATGCGTTATGCTTATGCCTTATGCGTTATGCGTTATGCGTTATGCGTTATGCGTAATGCGTTATGCGTTATGCGTTATGCGTTATGCGTTATGCGTTATCCGTTATGCGTTATGCGTTATGACTTTTGCATTATGCGTTATGCGTTATGCGTTATGGGCTATGCGTTATGCCTTATGGTTTAAACGTTATGCGTTGTGCGTTATGCGTTATGCGTTATGCGTTATGAGTTTTGCGTTACGCGTTATGCGTTATGCGTTATGCGTTATGCGTTATGCGTTATGCGTTATGCGTTATGCGTTATGCGTTATGCGTTATGCGTTATGCGTTATGAGTTTTGCGTTACGCGTTATGCGTTATGAGTTTTGCGTTACGCGTTATGCGTTATGCGTTATGCGTTATGCGTTATGCGTTATGCGTTATGCGTTATGCGTTATGCGTTATGCGTTATGCGTTATGCGTTATGCGTTATGCGTTATGCGTTATGCGTTATGCGTTATCCGTTATGCGTTATGCGTTATGACTTTTGCATTATGCGTTATGCGTTATGCGTTATGCGTCATGGGCTATGCGTTATGCCTTATGGTTTAAACGTTATGCGTTGTGCGTTATGCGTTATGCGTTATGCGTTATGCGTTATGAGTTTTGCGTTACGCGTTATCCGTTATGCGTTATGCGTTATGCGTTATGCGTTATGCGTTATGCGTTATGCGTTATGCGTTATGCGTTATGACTTTTGCATTATGCGTTATGCCATATGCGTTATGCGTTATGCGTTATGCGTTATGCGTTATGCGTTATGAGTCTTGCGTTACGCGTTATGCGTTATGCGTTATGCGTTATGCGTTATGCGTTATGCATTATGCGTTATGCTTATGCCTTATGCGTTACGCGTTATGCGTTATGCGTTATGCATTATGCATTATGCGTTATGCTTATGCCTTATGCGTTATGCGTTATGCGTTATGCGTTATGCGTAATGCGTTATGCGTTATGCGTTATGCGTTATGCGTTATGCGTTATGCGTTATGCGTTATGCGTTATGCGTTGTGCGTCATGCGATATGCGTTATGCGTTATGCGTTATGCGTTATGCGTTATGCGTTATGCGTTATGCGTTATGCGTTATGCGTTATGCGTTATGCGTTATGCGTTATGCGTTATGCGTTATCCGTTATGCGTTATGCGTTATGACTTTTGCATTATGCGTTATGCGTTATGCGTTATGCGTTATGGGCTATGCGTTATGCCTTATGGTTTAAACGTTATGCGTTGTGCGTTATGCGTTATGCGTTATGCGTTATGCGTTATGAGTTTTGCGTTACGCGTTATGCGTTATGCGTTATGCCTTATGCGTTATGCGTTATGCGTTATGCGTTATGCGTTATGCGTTATGCGTTATGCGTTATGCGTTATGCGTTATGCGTTATGCGTTATGCGTTATGCGTTATGCGTTATGCGTTATGCGTTATGCGTTATGCGTTATGAGTTTTGCGTTACGCGTTATGCGTTATGAGTTTTGCGTTACGCGTTATGCGTTATGCGTTATGCGTTATGCGTTATGCGTTATGCGTTATGCGTTATGCGTTATGCGTTATGCGTTATGCGTTATGCGTTATGCGTTATGCGTTATCCGTTATGCGTTATGCGTTATGACTTTTGCATTATGCGTTATGCGTTATGCGTTATGCGTCATGGGCTATGCGTTATGCCTTATGGTTTAAACGTTATGCGTTGTGCGTTATGCGTTATGCGTTATGCGTTATGCGTTATGAGTTTTGCGTTACGCGTTATGCGTTATGCGTTATGCGTTATGCGTTATGCGTTATGCGTTATGCGTTATGCGTTATGCGTTATGCGTTATGCGTTATGCGTTATGCGTTATGCGTTATGCGTTATGCGTTATGCGTTATGCGTTATGCGTTATGCGTTATGCGTTATGCGTTATGCGTTATGCGTTATGCGTTATGCGTTATGCGTTATGCGTTATGCGTTATGCGTTATGCGTTATGCGTTATGCGTTATGCGTTATGCGTTATGCGTTATGCGTTATGCGTTATGCGTTATGCGTTATGCGTTATGCGTTATGCGTTATGCGTTATGCGTTATGCGTTATGCGTTATGCGTTATGCGTTATCCGTTATGCGTTATGCGTTATGACTTTTGCATTATGCGTTATGCGTTATGCGTTATGCGTTATGGGCTATGCGTTATGCCTTATGGTTTAAACGTTATGCGTTGTGCGTTATGCGTTATGCGTTATGCGTTATGAGTTTTGCGTTACGCGTTATGCGTTATGCGTTATGCGTTATGCGTTATGCGTTATGCGTTATGCGTTGTGCGTCATGCGTCATGCGTTATGCGTTATGCGTTATGCGTTATGCGTTATGCGTTATGCGTTATGCGTTATGCGTTATGCGTTATGCGTTATGCGTTATGCGTTATGCGTTATGCTTTATGCGTTATGCGTTATGCGTTATGCGTTATGCGTTATGCGTTATGCGTTATGCGTTATGCGTTATGCGTTATGCGTTATGCGTTATGCGTTATGCGTTATGCGTTATGCGTTATGACTTTTGCATTATGCGTTATGCCATATGCGTTATGCGTTATGCGTTATGCGTTATGCGTTATGCGTTATGAGTCTTGCGTTACGCGTTATGCGTTATGCGTTATGCGTTATGCGTTATGCTTATGCCTTATGCGTTATGCGTTATGCGTTATGCGTTATGCGTACTGCGTTATGCGTTATGCGTTATGCGTTATGCGTTATGCGTTATGCGTTATGCGTTATGCGTTGTGCGTCATGCGTTATGCGTTATGCGTTATGCGTTATGCGTTATGCGTTATGCGTTATGCGTTATGCGTTATGCGTTATGCGTTATGCGTTATGCGTTATGCGTTATGCGTTATGCGTTATGCGTTATGCTTTATGCGTTATGCGTTATGCGTTATGCGTTATGCGTTATGCGTTATGCGTTATGCGTTATGCGTTATGCGTTATGCGTTATGCGTTATGCGTTATGCGTTATGCGTTATGCGTTATGCGTTATGCGTTATGCGTTATGCGTTATGCGTTATGCGTTATGCGTTATGCGTTATGCGTTATGCGTTATGCGTTATGCGTTATGCGTTATGCGTTATGCGTTATGCGTTATGCGTTATGCGTTATGCGTTATGCGTTATGCGTTATGCGTTATGCGTTATGCGTTATGCGTTATGCGTTATGCGTTATGCGTTATGCGTTATGCGTTATGCGTTATGCGTTATGCGTTATGCGTTATGCGTTATGCGTTATGCGTTATGCGTTATGCGTTATGAGTTTTGCGTTACGCGTTATGCGTTATGAGTTTTGCGTAACGCGTTATGCGTTATGCGTTATGCGTTATGCGTTATGCTTATGCCTTATGCGTTATGCGTTATGCGTTATGCGTTATGCGTTATGCGTTATGCGTTATGCGTTATGCGTTATGCGTTATGCGTTATGCGTTATGCGTTATGCGTTATGCGTTATGCGTTATGCGTTATGCGTTATGCGTTATGCGTTATGCGTTATGCGTTATGCGTTATGCGTTATGCGTTATGCGTTATGCGTTATGCGTTATGCGTTATGCGTTATGCGTTATGCGTTATGCGTTATGCGTTATGCGTTATGCGTTATGCGTTATGCGTTATGCGTTATGCGTTATGCGTTATGCGTTATGCGTTATGCGTTATGCGTTATGCGTTATGCGTTATGCGTTATGCGTTATGCGTTATGCGTTATGCGTTATGCGTTATGCGTTATGCGTTATGCGTTATGCGTTATGCGTTATGCGTTATGCGTTATGCGTTATGCGTTATGCGTTATGCGTTATGCGTTATGCGTTATGCGTTATGCGTTATGCGTTATGCGTTATGCGTTATGCGTTATGCGTTATGCGTTATGCGTTATGCGTTATCCGTTATGCGTTATGCGTTATGACTTTTGCATTATGCGTTATGCGTTATGCGTTATGCGTCATGGGCTATGCGTTATGCCTTATGGTTTAAACGTTATGCGTTGTGCGTTATGCGTTATGCGTTATGCGTTATGCGTTATGAGTTTTGCGTTACGCGTTATGCGTTATGCGTTATGCGTTATGCGTTATGCGTTATGCGTTATGCGTTATGCGTTATGCGTTATGCGTTATGCGTTATGCGTTATGCGTTATGCGTTATGCGTTATGCGTTATGCGTTATGCGTTATGCGTTATGCGTTATGCGTTATGCGTTATGCGTTATGCGTTATGCGTTATGCGTTATGCGTTATGCGTTATGCGTTATGCGTTATGCGTTATGACTTTTGCATTATGCGTTATGCCATATGCGTTATGCGTTATGCGTTATGCGTTATGCGTTATGAGTCTTGCGTTACGCGTTATGCGTTATGCGTTATGCGTTATGCGTTATGCGTTATGCGTTATGCGTTATGCGTTATGCGTTATGCGTTATGCGTTATGCGTTATGCGTTATGCTTATGCCTTATGCGTTATGCGTTATGCGTTATGCGTTATGCGTAATGCGTTATGCGTAATGCGTTATGCGTTATGCGTTATGCGTTATGCGTTATGCGTTATGCGTTGTGCGTCATGCGTTATGCGTTATGCGTTATGCGTTATGCGTTATGCGTTATGCGTTATGCGTTATGCGTTATGCGTTATGCGTTATGCGTTATGCGTTATGCGTTATGCGTTATGCGTTATGCGTTATGCGTTATGCGTTATGCGTTATGCGTTATGCGTTATGCGTTATGCGTTATGCGTTATGCGTTATGCGTTATGCGTTATGCGTTATGCGTTATGCGTTATGCGTTATGCGTTATGCGTTATGCGTTATGCGTTATGCGTTATGCGTTATCCGTTATCCGTTATGCGTTATGCGTTATGCGTTATGCGTTATGCGTTATGCGTTATGCGTTATGCGTTATGCGTTATGCGTTATGCGTTATGCGTTATGCGTTATGCGTTATGCGTTATGCGTTATGCGTTATGCGTTATGCGTTATGCGTTATGCGTTATGCGTTATGCGTTATGCGTTATGCGTTATGCGTTATGCGTTATGCGTTATGCGTTATGCGTTATGCGTTATGCGTTATGCGTTATGCGTTATGCGTTATGCGTTATGCGTTATGCGTTATGCGTTATGCGTTATGCGTTATGCGTTATGCGTTATGCGTTATGCGTTATGCGTTATGCGTTATGCTTATGCCTTATGCGTTATGCGTTATGCGTTATGCGTTATGCGTTATGCGTTATTTGCGTTATGCGTTATGCGTTATGCGTTATGCGTTATGCGTTATGCGTTATGCGTTATGCGTTATGCGTTATGCGTTATGCGTTATGCGTTATGCGTTATGCGTTATGCGTTATGCGTTATGCGTTATGCGTTGTGCGTCATGCGTTATGCGTTATGCGTTATGCGTTATGCGTTGTGCGTCATGCGTTATGCGTTATGCGTTATGCGTTATGCGTTATGCGTTATGCGTTAAGCGTTATTTGCGTTATGGGTTATGCGTTATGCGTTATGCGTTATGCGTTATGCGTTATGCGTTATGCGTTATGCGTTATGCGTTATGCGTTATGCGTTATGCGTTATGCGTTATGCGTTATGCGTTATGCGTTATGCGTTATGCGTTATGCGTTATGCGTTATGCGTTATGCGTTATGCGTTATGCGTTGTGCGTCATGCGTTATGCGTTATGCGTTATGCGTTATGCGTTATGCGTTATGCGTTATGCGTTATGCGTTATGCGTTATGCGTTATGCGTTATGCGTTATGCGTTATGCGTTATGCGTTATGCGTTATGCGTTATGCGTTATGCGTTATGCGTTATGCGTTATGCGTTATGCGTTATGCGTTATGCGTTAAGCGTTATTTGCGTTATGGGTTATGCGTTATGCGTTATGCGTTATGCGTTATGCGTTATGCGTTATGCGTTATGCGTTATGCGTTATGCGGTATGCGTTATGCGTTATTTGCGTTATGCGTTATGCGTTATGCGTTATGCGTTATGCGTTATGCGTTATGCGGTATGCGTTATGCGTTATTTGCGTTATGCGTTATGCGTTATGCGTTATGCGTTATGCGTTATGCGTTATGCGTTATGCGTTATGCGTTATGCGTTATGCGTTATGCGTTATGCGTTATGCGTTATGCGTTATGCGTTATGCGTTATGCGTTATGCGTTATGCGTTGTGCGTCATGCGTTATGCGTTATGCGTTATGCGTTATGCGTTATGCGTTATGCGTTATGCGTTATGCGTTATGCGTTATGCGTTATGCGTTATGCGTTATGCGTTATGCGTTATGCGTTATGCGTTATGCGTTATGCGTTATGCGTTATGCGTTATGCGTTATGCGTTATGCGTTATGCGTTATGCGTTATGCGTTATGCGTTATGCGTTATGCGTTATGCGGTATGCGTTATGCGTTATGCGTTATGCGTTATGCGTTATGCGTTATGCGTTATGCGTTATGCGTTATGCGTTATGCGTTATGCGTTATGCGTTATGCGTTATGCGTTATGCGTTATGCGTTATGCGTTATGCGTTATGCGTTATGCGTTATGCGTTATTTGCGTTATGCGTTATGCGTTATTTGCGTTATGCGTTATGCGTTATGCGTTATGCGTTATGCGTTATGCGTTATGCGTTATGCGTTATGCGTTATGCGTTATGCGTTATGCGTTATGCGTTATGCGTTATGCGTTATGCGTTATGCGTTATGCGTTATGCGTTATGCGTTAGGCGTTGTGCGTTATGCGTTATGCGTTATGCGTTATGCGTTATGCGTTATGCGTTATGCGTTATGCGTTATGCGTTAAGCGTTATTTGCGTTATGGGTTATGCGTTATGCGTTATGCGTTATGCGTTATGCGTTATGCGTTATGCGTTATGCGTTATGCGTTATGCGGTATGCGTTATACGTTATTTGCGTTATGCGTTATGCGTTATGCGTTATGCGTTATGCGTTATGCGTTATGCGTTATGCGTTATGCGTTATGCGTTATTTGCGTTATGCGTTATTTGCGTTATGCGTTATGCGTTATGCGTTATGCGTTATGCGTTATGCGTTATGCGTTATGCGTTGTGCGTTGTGCGTTGTGCGTTGTGCGTTGTGCGTTGTGCGTTGTGCGTCGTGCGTTCTGCGTTCTGCGTTATGCGTTATGCGTTATGCGTTATGCGTTATGCGTTATGCGTTATGCGTTATGCGTTATGCGTTATGCGTTATGCGTTATGCGTTATGCGTTATGCGTTATGCGTTATGCGTTATGCGTTATGCGTTATGCGTTATGCGTTATGCGTTATGCGTTATGCGTTATGCGTTATGCTTATGCCTTATGCGTTATGCGTTATGCGTTATGCGTTATGCGTTATGCGTTATGCGTTATGCGTTATTTGCGTTATGCGTTATTTGCGTTATGCGTTATGCGTTATGCGTTATGCGTTATGCGTTATGCGTTATGCGTTATGCGTTATGCGTTATGCGTTATGCGTTGTGCGTCATGCGTTATGCGTTATGCGTTATGCGTTATGCGTTATGCGTTATGGGTTATGCGTTATGCGTTATGCGTTATGCGTTATGCGTTATGCGTTATGCGTTATGCGTTATGCGTTATGCGTTATGCGTTATGCGTTATGCGTTATGCGTTATGCGTTATGCGTTATGCGTTATGCGTTATGCGTTATGCGTTATGCGTTGTGCGTTGTGCGTTGTGCGTTGTGCGTTGTGCGTTGTGCGTTATGCGTTGTGCGTTGTGCGTTGTGCGTTGTGCGTTGTGCGTTGTGCGTTGTGCGTTCTGCGTTATGCGTTATGCGTTATGCGTTATGCGTTATGCGTTATGCGTTATGCGTTGTGCGTCATGCGTTATGCGTTATGCGTTATGCGTTATGCGTTATGCGTTATGCGTTATGCGTTATGCGTTATGCGTTATGCGTTATGCGTTATGCGTTATGCGTTATGCGTTATGCGTTATGCGTTATGCGTTATGCGTTATGCGTTATGCGTTATGCGTTATGCGTTATGCGTTATGCGTTATGCGTTATGCGTTATGCGTTATGCGTTATGCGTTATGCGTTATGCGTTATGCGTTATGCGTTAGGCGTTGTGCGTTGTGCGTTGTGCGTTGTGCGTTGTGCGTTGTGCGTTGTGCGTTGTGCGTCGTGCGTTCTGCGTTATGCGTTATGCGTTATGCGTTATGCGTTATGCGTTATGCGTTATGCGTTATGCGTTATGCGTTATGCGTTATGCGTTATGCGTTATGCGTTATGCGTTATGCGTTATGCGTTATGCGTTATGCGTTATGCGTTATGCGTTATGCGTTATGCGTTATGCGTTATGCGTTATGCGTTATGCGTTATGCGTTATGCGTTATGCGTTATGCGTTATGCGTTATGCGTTATGCGTTATGCGTTATGCGTTATGCGTTATGCGTTATTTGCGTTATGCGTTATGCGTTATTTGCGTTATGCGTTATGCGTTATGCGTTATGCGTTATGCGTTATGCGTTATGCGTTATGCGTTATGCGTTATGCGTTTTGCGTTGTGCGTTGTGCGTTGTGCGTTGTGCGTTGTGCGTTGTGCGTTGTGCGTCGTGCGTCGTGCGTTCTGCGTTATGCGTTATGCGTTATGCGTTATGCGTTATGCGTTATGCGTTATGCGTTATGCGTTATGCTTTAGGCGTTATGCGTAATGCGTTATGCGTTATGCTTTAGGCGTTATGCGTAATGCGTTATGCGTTATGCGTTATGCGTTATGCGTTATGCGTTATGCGGTATGCGTTATGCGTTATGCGTTATGCGTTATGCGTTATGCGTTATGCGTTATGCGTTATGCGTTATGCGTTATGCGTTAGGCGTTATGCGTTATGCGTTATGCGTTATGCGTTATGCGTTATGCGTTATGCGTTATGCGTTATGCGTTATGCGTTATGCGTTATGCGTTATGCGTTATGCTTATGCCATATGCGTTATGCGTTATGCGTTATGCGTTATGCGTTATGCGTTATGCGTTATGCGTTATGCGTTATGAGTTTTGCGTTACGCGTTCTGCGTTATGCGTTATGCGTTATGCGTTATGCGTTATGCGTTATGCGTTATGCGTTATGCGTTATGCGTTATGCGTTATGCGTTATGCGTTATGCGTTATGCGTTATGCGTTATGCGGTATGCGTTATGCGTTATGCGTTATGCGTTATGCGTTATGCGTTATGCGTTATGCGTTATGCGTTATGCGTTATGCGTTATGCGTTAGGCGTTATGCGTTATGCGTTATGCGTTATGCGTTATGCGTTATGCGTTATGCGTTATGCGTTATGCGTTATGCGTTATGCGTTTTGCGTTATGCGTTATGCGTTATGCGTTATGACTTTTGCATTATGCGTTATGCGTTATGCGTTATGCGTTATGGGCTATGCGTTATGCCTTATGGTTTATACGTTATGCGTTATGCGTTATGCGTTATGCGTTATGCGTTATGCGTTATGCGTTATGCGTTATGCGTTATGCGTTATGCGTTATGCGTTATGCGTTATGCGTTATGCGTTATGCGTTATGCGTTATGCGTTATGCGTTATGCGTTATGCGTTATGCGTTAGGCGTTGTGCGTTGTGCGTTGTGCGTTGTGCGTTGTGCGTTGTGCGTTGTGCGTTGTGCGTTGTGCGTCGTGCGTTCTGCGTTATGCGTTATGCGTTATGCGTTATGCGTTATGCGTTATGCGTTATGCGTTATGCGTTATGCGTTATGCGTTATGCGTTATGCGTTATGCGTTATGCGTTATGCGTTATGCGTTATGCGTTATGCGTTATGCGTTATGCGTTATGCGTTATGCGTTATGCGTTATGCGTTATGCGTTATGCGTTATGCGTTATGCGTTATGCGTTATGCGTTATGCGTTATGCGTTATGCGTTATGCGTTATGCGTTATGCGTTATGCGTTATGCGTTATGCGTTATGCGTTATGCGTTATGCGTTATGCCTTATGGTTTATACGTTATGCGTTATGCGTTATGCGTTATGCGTTATGCGTTATGCGTTGTGCGTCATGCGTTATGCGTTATGCGTTATGCGTTATGCGTTATGTGTTATGCGTTATGAGTTTTGCGTTACGCGTTATGCGTTATGCGTTATGCGTTATGCGTTTTGCGTTATGCGTTATGCGTTATGCGTTATGCGTTATGCGTTATGCGTTATGCGTTATGCGTTATGCGTTATGCGTTATGCGTTATGCGTTATGCGTTACGCGTTATGCGTTATGCGTTATGCGTTATGCGTTATGCGTTATGCGTTATGCGTTATGCGTTATGCGTTATGCGTTATGCGTTATGCGTTATGCGTTATGCGTTATGCGTTATGCGTTATGCGTTATGCGTTATGCGTTATGCGTTATGCGTTATGCGTTATGCGGTATGCGTTATGCGTTATGCGTTATGCGTTATGCGTTATGCGTTATGCGTTATGCGTTATGCGTTATGCGTTATGCGTTATGCGTTAGGCGTTATGCGTTATGCGTTATGCGTTATGCGTTATGCGTTATGCGTTATGCGTTATGCGTTATGCGTTATGCGTTATGCGTTATGCGTTATGCTTATGCCATATGCGTTATGCGTTATGCGTTATGCGTTATGCGTTATGCGTTATGCGTTATGCGTTATGCGTTATGCGTTATGAGTTTTGCGTTACGCGTTATGCGTTATGCGTTATGCGTTATGCGTTATGCGTTATGCGTTATGCGTTATGCGTTATGCGTTATGCGTTATGCGTTATGCGTTATGCGTTATGCGTTATGCGTTATGCGTTATGCGTTATGCGTTATGCGGTATGCGTTATGCGTTATGCGTTATGCGTTATGCGTTATGCGTTATGCGTTATGCGTTATGCGTTATGCGTTATGCGTTATGCGTTATGCGTTAGGCGTTATGCGTTATGCGTTATGCGTTATGCGTTATGCGTTATGCGTTATGCGTTATGCGTTATGCGTTATGCGTTATGCGTTATGCGTTATGCGTTATGCGTTATGCGTTATGCGTTATGCGTTATGCGTTATGCGTTATGCGTTATGCGTTATGCGTTATGCGTTATGCGTTATGCGTTATGCGTTATGCGTTATGCGTTATGCGTTATGCTTTAGGCGTTATGCGTAATGCGTTATGCGTTATGCTTTAGGCGTTATGCGTAATGCGTTATGCGTTATGCGTTATGCGTTATGCGTTATGCGTTATGCGTTCTGCGTTATGCGTTATGCGTTATGCGTTATGCGTTATGCGTTATGCGTTATGCGTTATGCGTTATGCGTTATGCGTTATGCGTTATGCGTTATGCGTTTTGCGTTATGCGTTATGCGTTATGCGTTATGACTTTTGCATTATGCGTTATGCGTTATGCGTTATGGGCTATGCGTTATGCGTTATGCGTTATGCGTTATGCGTTATGCGTTATGCGTTATGCGTTATGCGTTATGCGTTATGCGTTATGCGTTATGCGTTATGCGTTATGCGTTATGTGTTATGCGTTATGAGTTTTGCGTTACGCGTTATGCGTTATGCGTTATGCGTTATGCGTTATGCGTTATGCGTTATGCGTTATGCGTTATGCGTTATGCGTTATGCGTTATGCGTTATGCGTTATGCGTTATGCGTTATGCGTTATGCGTTATGCGTTATGCGTTATGCGTTATGCGTTATGCGTTATGCGTTATGCGTTATGCGTTATGCGTTATGCGTTATGCGTTATGCGTTATGCGTTATGCGTTATGCGTTATGCGTTATGCGTTATGCGTTATGCGTTATGCGTTATGCGTTATGCTTATGCCATATGCGTTATGCGTTATGCGTTATGCGTTATGCGTTATGCGTTATGCGTTATGCGTTATGAGTTTTGCGTTACGCGTTATGCGTTATGCGTTATGCGTTATGCGTTATGCGTTATGCGTTATGCGTTATGCGTTATGCGTTATGCGTTATGCGTTATGCGTTATGCGTTATGCGTTATGCGTTATGCGTTATGCGTTATGCGTTATGCGGTATGCGTTATGCGTTATGCGTTATGCGTTATGCGTTATGCGTTATGCGTTATGCGTTATGCGTTATGCGTTATGCGTTATGCGTTAGGCGTTATGCGTTATGCGTTATGCGTTATGCGTTATGCGTTATGCGTTATGCGTTATGCGTTATGCGTTATGCGTTATGCGTTATGCGTTATGCGTTATGCGTTATGCGTTATGCGTTATGCGTTATGCGTTATGCGTTATGCGTTATGCGTTATGCTTTAGGCGTTATGCGTAATGCGTTATGCGTTATGCTTTAGGCGTTATGCGTAATGCGTTATGCGTTATGCGTTATGCTTATGCCATATGCGTTATGCGTTATGCGTTATGCGTTATGCGTTATGCGTTATGAGTTTTGCGTTACGCGTTATGCGTTATGCGTTATGCGTTATGCGTTATGCTTATGCCTTATGCGTTATGCGTTATGCGTTATGCGTTATGCGTTATGCGTTATGCGTTATGCGTTATGCGTTATGCGTTATGCGTTATGCGTTATGCGTTATGCGTTATGCGTTATGCGTTATGCGTTATGCGTTATGCGTTATGCGTTATGCGTTATGCGTTATGCGTTATGCGTTATGCGTTATGCGTTATGCGTTATGCGTTATGCGTTATGCGTTATGCGTTATGCGTTATGCGTTATGCGTTTTGCGTTATGCGTTATGCGTTATGCGTTATGACTTTTGCATTATGCGTTATGCGTTATGCGTTATGCGTTATGGGCTATGCGTTATGCCTTATGGTTTATACGTTATGCGTTATGCGTTATGCGTTATGCGTTATGCGTTATGCGTTATGCGTTATGCGTTATGCGTTATGCGTTATGCGTTATGCGTTATGCGTTATGCGTTATGCGTTATGCGTTATGCGTTATGCGTTATGCGTTATGCGTTATGCGTTATGCGTTAGGCGTTGTGCGTTGTGCGTTGTGCGTTGTGCGTTGTGCGTTGTGCGTTGTGCGTCGTGCGTTCTGCGTTATGCGTTATGCGTTATGCGTTATGCGTTATGCGTTATGCGTTATGCGTTATGCGTTATGCGTTATGCGTTATGCGTTATGCGTTATGCGTTATGCGTTATGCGTTATGCGTTATGCGTTATGCGTTATGCGTTATGCGTTATGCGTTATGCGTTATGCGTTATGCGTTATGCGTTATGCGTTATGCGTTATGCGTTATGCGTTATGCGTTATGCGTTATGCGTTATGCGTTATGCGTTATGCGTTATGCGTTATGCCTTATGGTTTATACGTTATGCGTTATGCGTTATGCGTTATGCGTTATGCGTTATGCGTTATGCGTTGTGCGTCATGCGTTATGCGTTATGCGTTATGCGTTATGCGTTATGTGTTATGCGTTATGAGTTTTGCGTTACGCGTTATGCGTTATGCGTTATGCGTTATGCGTTTTGCGTTATGCGTTATGCGTTATGCGTTATGCGTTATGCGTTATGCGTTATGCGTTATGCGTTATGCGTTATGCGTTATGCGTTATGCGTTATGCGTTACGCGTTATGCGTTATGCGTTATGCGTTATGCGTTATGCGTTATGCGTTATGCGTTATGCGTTATGCGTTATGCGTTATGCGTTATGCGTTATGCGTTATGCGTTATGCGTTATGCGTTATGCGTTATGCGTTATGCGTTATGCGTTATGCGTTATGCGTTATGCGGTATGCGTTATGCGTTATGCGTTATGCGTTATGCGTTATGCGTTATGCGTTATGCGTTATGCGTTATGCGTTATGCGTTATGCGTTAGGCGTTATGCGTTATGCGTTATGCGTTATGCGTTATGCGTTATGCGTTATGCGTTATGCGTTATGCGTTATGCGTTATGCGTTATGCGTTATGCGTTATGCTTATGCCATATGCGTTATGCGTTATGCGTTATGCGTTATGCGTTATGCGTTATGCGTTATGAGTTTTGCGTTACGCGTTATGCGTTATGCGTTATGCGTTATGCGTTATGCGTTATGCGTTATGCGTTATGCGTTATGCGTTATGCGTTATGCGTTATGCGTTATGCGTTATGCGTTATGCGTTATGCGTTATGCGGTATGCGTTATGCGTTATGCGTTATGCGTTATGCGTTATGCGTTATGCGTTATGCGTTATGCGTTATGCGTTATGCGTTATGCGTTAGGCGTTATGCGTTATGCGTTATGCGTTATGCGTTATGCGTTATGCGTTATGCGTTATGCGTTATGCGTTATGCGTTATGCGTTATGCGTTATGCGTTATGCGTTATGCGTTATGCGTTATGCGTTATGCGTTATGCGTTATGCGTTATGCGTTATGCGTTATGCGTTATGCGTTATGCGTTATGCTTTAGGCGTTATGCGTAATGCGTTATGCGTTATGCTTTAGGCGTTATGCGTAATGCGTTATGCGTTATGCGTTATGCGTTATGCGTTATGCGTTATGCGTTCTGCGTTATGCGTTATGCGTTATGCGTTATGCGTTATGCGTTATGCGTTATGCGTTATGCGTTATGCGTTATGCGTTATGCGTTATGCGTTATGCGTTTTGCGTTATGCGTTATGCGTTATGCGTTATGACTTTTGCATTATGCGTTATGCGTTATGCGTTATGGGCTATGCGTTATGCGTTATGCGTTATGCGTTATGCGTTATGCGTTATGCGTTATGCGTTATGCGTTATGCGTTATGCGTTATGCGTTATGCGTTATGCGTTATGCGTTATGCGTTATGTGTTATGCGTTATGAGTTTTGCGTTACGCGTTACGCGTTATGCGTTATGCGTTATGCGTTATGCGTTATGCGTTATGCGTTATGCGTTATGCGTTATGCGTTATGCGTTATGCGTTATGCGTTATGCGTTATGCGTTATGCGTTATGCGTTATGCGTTATGCGTTATGCGTTATGCGTTATGCGTTATGCGTTATGCGTTATGCGTTATGCGTTATGCGTTATGCGTTATGCGTTATGCGTTATGCGTTATGCGTTATGCGTTATGCGTTATGCGTTATGCGTTATGCGTTATGCTTATGCCATATGCGTTATGCGTTATGCGTTATGCGTTATGCGTTATGCGTTATGCGTTATGCGTTATGAGTTTTGCGTTACGCGTTATGCGTTATGCGTTATGCGTTATGCGTTATGCGTTATGCGTTATGCGTTATGCGTTATGCGTTATGCGTTATGCGTTATGCGTTATGCGTTATGCGTTATGCGTTATGCGTTATGCGTTATGCGGTATGCGTTATGCGTTATGCGTTATGCGTTATGCGTTATGCGTTATGCGTTATGCGTTATGCGTTATGCGTTATGCGTTATGCGTTAGGCGTTATGCGTTATGCGTTATGCGTTATGCGTTATGCGTTATGCGTTATGCGTTATGCGTTATGCGTTATGCGTTATGCGTTATGCGTTATGCGTTATGCGTTATGCGTTATGCGTTATGCGTTATGCGTTATGCGTTATGCGTTATGCTTTAGGCGTTATGCGTAATGCGTTATGCGTTATGCTTTAGGCGTTATGCGTAATGCGTTATGCGTTATGCGTTATGCGTTATGCGTTATGCGTTATGCGTTCTGCGTTATGCGTTATGCGTTATGCGTTATGCGTTATGCGTTATGCGTTATGCGTTATGCGTTATGCGTTATGCGTTATGCGTTATGCGTTATGCGTTATGCGTTATGCGTTATGCGTTATGCGTTATGCGTTATGCGTTATGCGTTATGCGTTATGCGTTATGCGTTATGCGTTATGCGTTATGCGTTATGCGTTATGCGTTATGCGTTATGCGTTATGCGTTATGCGTTATGCGTTATGAGTTTTGCGTTTTGCGTTATGCGTTATGCGTTATGCGTTATGCGTTATGCTTATGCCATATGCGTTATGCGTTATGCGTTATGCGTTATGCGTTATGCGTTATGAGTTTTGCGTTACGCGTTATGCGTTATGCGTTATGCGTTATGCGTTATGCTTATGCCTTATGCGTTATGCGTTATGCGTTATGCGTTATGCGTTATGCGTTATGCGTTATGCGTTATGCGTTATGCGTTATGCGTTATGCGTTATGCGTTATGCGTTATGCGTTATGCGTTATGCGTTATGCGTTATGCGTTATGCGTTATGCGTTATGCGTTATGCGTTATGCGTTATGCGTTATGCGTTATGCGTTATGCGTTATGCGTTATGCGTTATGCGTTATGCGTTATGCGTTATGCGTTATGCGTTATGCGTTATGCGTTATGCGTCATGCGTTATGCGTTATGCGTTATGCGTTATGCGTTATGCGTTATGCGTTATGCGTTATGCGTTATGCGTTATGCGTTATGCGTTATGCGTTATGCGTTATGCGTTATGCGTTATGCGTTATGCGTTATGCGTTATGCGTTATGCGTTATGCGTTATGCGTTATGCGTTATGCGTTATGCGTTATGCGTTATGCGTTATGCGTTATGCGTTATGCGTTATGCGTTATGCGTTATGCGTTATGCGTTATGCGTTATGCGTTATGCGTTATGCGTTATGCGTTATGCGTTATGCGTTATGCGTTATGCGTTATGCGTTATGAGTTTTGCGTTACGCGTTATGCGTTATGCGTTATGCGTTATGCGCTATGCGTTATGCGTTATGCTTATGCCACATGCGTTATGCGTTATGCGTTATGCGTTATGCGTTATGCGTTATGCGTTATGCGTTATGCGTTATGCGTTATGCGTTTTGCGTTATGCGTTATGCGTTATGCGTTATGCGTTATGCGTTATGCGTTAAGCGTTATTTGCGTTATGGGTTATGCGTTATGCGTTATGCGTTATGCGTTATGCGTTATGCGTTATGCGTTATGCGTTATGCGTTATGCGTTATGCGTTATGCGTTATGCGTTATGCGTTATGCGTTATGCGTTATGCGTTATGCGTTATGCGTTATGCGTTATGCGTTATGCGTTATGCGTTATGCGTTATGCGTTATGCGTTATGCGTTATGCGTTATGCGTTATGCGTTATGCGTTATGCGTTATGCGTTATGCGTTATGCGTTATGCGTTATGCGTTATGCGTTATGCGTTATGCGTTATGCGTTATGCGTTATGCGTTATGCGTTATGCGTTATGCGTTATGCGTTATGCGTTATGCGTTATGGGCTATGCGTTATGCCTTATGGTTTATACGTTATGCGTTATGCGTTATGCGTTATGTGTTATGCGTTATGAGTTTTGCGTTACGCGTTATGCGTTATGCGTTATGCGTTATGCGTTATGCGTTATGCGTTATGCGTTATGCGTTATGCGTTATGCGTTATGCGTTATGCGTTATGCGTTATGCGTTATGCGTTATGCGTTATGCGTTATGCGTTATGCGTTATGCGTTATGCGTTATGCGTTATGCGTTATGCGTTATGCGTTATGCGTTATGCGTTATGCGTTATGCGTTATGCGTTATGCGTTATGCGTTATGCGTTATGCGTTATGCGTTATGCGTTATGCGTTATGCGTTATGCGTTATGCGTTATGCGTTATGCGTTATGCGTTATGCGTTATGCGTTATGCGTTATGCGTTATGCGTTATGCGTTATGCGTTATGCGTTATGCGTTATGCGTTATGCGTTATGCGTTATGCGTTATGCGTTATGCGTTATGCGTTATGCGTTATGCGTTATGCGTTATGCGTTATGCGTTATGCGTTATGCGTTATGCGTTATGCGTTATGCGTTATGCGTTATGCGTTAAGCGTTGTTTGCGTTATGCGTTATGCGTTATGCGTTATGCGTTATGCGTTATGCGTTATGCGTTATGCGTTATGCGTTATGCGTTATGCGTTATGCGTTATGCGTTATGCGTTATGCGTTATGCGTTATGCGTTATGCGTTATGCGTTATGCGTTATGCGTTATGCGTTATGCGTTATGCGTTATGCGTTATGCGTAATGCGTTATTTGCGTTATGCGTTATGCGTTATGCGTTATGCGTTATGCGTTATGCGTTATGCGTTATGCGTTGTGCGTTGTGCGTTGTGCGTTGTGCGTTGTGCGTTGTGCGTTGTGCGTTGTGCGTTGTGCGTTCTGCGTTATGCGTTGTGCGTTATGCGTTATGCGTTATGCGTTATGCGTTATGCGTTATGCGTTATGCGTTATGCGTTATGCGTTATGCGTTATGCGTTATGCGTTATGCGTTATGCGTTATGCGTTATGCGTTATGCGTTATGCGTTATGCGTTATGGGCTATGCGTTATGCCTTATGGTTTATACGTTATGCGTTATGCGTTATGCGTTATGCGTTATGCGTTATGCGTTATGAGTTTTGCGTTACGCGTTATGCGTTATGCGTTATGCGTTATGCGTTATGCGTTATGCGTTATGCGTTATGCGTTATGCGTTATGCGTTATGCGTTATGCGTTATGCGTTATGCGTTATGCGTTATGCGTTATGCGTTATGCTTATGCCACATGCGTTATGCGTTATGCGTTATGCGTTATGCGTTATGCGTTATGCGTTATGCGTTATGCGTTATGCGTTATGCGTTATGCGTTATGCGTTATGCGTTATGCGTTATGCGTTATTTGCGTTATGCGTTATGCGTTATTTGCGTTATGCGTTATGCGTTATGCGTTATGCGTTGTGCGTTGTGCGTTGTGCGTTGTGCGTTGTGCGTTGTGCGTTGTGCGTTATGCGTTATGCGTTATGCGTTATGCGTTATGCGTTATGCGTTATGCGTTATGCGTTATGCGTTATGCGTTATGCGTTATGCGTTATGCGTTATGCGTTATGCGTTATGCGTTATGCGTTATGCGTTATGCGTTATGCGTTATGCGTTATGCGTTATGCGTTATGCGTTATGCGTTATGCGTTATGCGTTATGCGTTATGCGTTATGCGTTATGCGTTATGCGTTATGCGTTATGAGTTTTGCGTTATGCGTTATGCGTTATGCGTTATGCGTTATGCGTTATGCGTTATGCGTTATGCGTTATGCGTTATGCGTTATGCGTTATGCGTTATGCGTTATGCGTTATGCGTTATGCGTTATGCGTTATGCGTTATGCGTTATGCGTTATGCGTTATGCGTTATGCGTTATGCGTTATGCGTTATGCGTTATGCGTTATGCGTTATGCGTTATGCGTTATGCGTTATGCGTTATGCGTTATGCGTTATGCGTTATGCGTTATGCGTTATGCGTTATGCGTTATGCGTTATGCGTTATGCGTTATGCGTTATGCGTTATGCGTTATGCGTTATGCGTTATGCGTTATGCGTTATGCGTTATGCGTTATGCGTTATGCGTTATGGGCTATGCGTTATGCCTTATGGTTTATACGTTATGCCTTATGCGTTATGCGTTATGTGTTATGCGTTATGAGTTTTGCGTTACGCGTTATGCGTTATGCGTTATGCGTTATGCGTTATGCGTTATGCGTTATGCGTTATGCGTTATGCGTTATGCGTTATGCGTTATGCGTTATGCGTTATGCGTTATGCGTTATGCGTTATGCGTTATGCGTTATGCGTTATGCGTTATGCGTTATGCGTTATGCGTTATGCGTTATGCGTTATGCGTTATGCGTTATGCGTTATGCGTTATGCGTTATGCGTTATGCGTTATGCGTTATGCGTTATGCGTTATGCGTTATGCGTTATGCGTTATGCGTTATGCGTTATGCGTTATGCGTTATGCGTTATGCGTTATGCGTTATGCGTTATGCGTTATGCGTTATGCGTTATGCGTTATGCGTTATGCGTTATGCGTTATGCGTTATGCGTTATGCGTTATGCGTTATGCGTTATGCGTTATGCGTTATGCGTTAAGCGTTGTTTGCGTTATGCGTTATGCGTTATGCGTTATGCGTTATGCGTTATGCGTTATGCGTTATGCGTTATGCGTTATGCGTTATGCGTTATGCGTTATGCGTTATGCGTTATGCGTTATGCGTTATGCGTTATGCGTTATGCGTTATGCGTTATGCGTTATGCGTTATGCGTTATGCGTTATTTGCGTTATGCGTTATGCGTTATGCGTTATGCGTTATGCGTTATGCGTTATGCGTTATGCGTTGTGCGTTGTGCGTTGTGCGTTGTGCGTTGTGCGTTGTGCGTTGTGCGTTGTGCGTTGTGCGTTCTGCGTTATGCGTTGTGCGTTATGCGTTATGCGTTATGCGTTATGCGTTATGCGTTATGCGTTATGCGTTATGCGTTATGCGTTATGCGTTATGCGTTATGCGTTATGCGTTATGCGTTATGCGTTATGCGTTATGCGTTATGCGTTATGCGTTATGGGCTATGCGTTATGCCTTATGGTTTATACGTTATGCGTTATGCGTTATGCGTTATGCGTTATGCGTTATGCGTTATGAGTTTTGCGTTACGCGTTATGCGTTATGCGTTATGCGTTATGCGTTATGCGTTATGCGTTATGCGTTATGCGTTATGCGTTATGCGTTATGCGTTATGCGTTATGCGTTATGCGTTATGCGTTATGCGTTATGCGTTATGCTTATGCCACATGCGTTATGCGTTATGCGTTATGCGTTATGCGTTATGCGTTATGCGTTATGCGTTATGCGTTATGCGTTATGCGTTATGCGTTATGCGTTATGCGTTATGCGTTATGCGTTATGCGTTATGCGTTATTTGCGTTATGCGTTATGCGTTATTTGCGTTATGCGTTATGCGTTATGCGTTATGCGTTATGCGTTATGCGTTGTGCGTTGTGCGTTGTGCGTTGTGCGTTGTGCGTTGTGCGTTGTGCGTTGTGCGTTGTGCGTTCTGCGTTATGCGTTATGCGTTATGCGTTATGCGTTATGCGTTATGCGTTATGCGTTATGCGTTATGCGTTATGCGTTATGCGTTATGCGTTATGCGTTATGCGTTATGCGTTATGCGTTATGCGTTATGCGTTATGCGTTATGCGTTATGCGTTATGCGTTATGCGTTATGCGTTATGCGTTATGCGTTATGCGTTATGCGTTATGCGTTATGCGTTATGCGTTATGCGTTATGCGTTATGCGTTATGCGTTATGAGTTTTGCGTTACGCGTTATGCGTTATGCGTTATGCGTTATGCGTTATGCGTTATGCGTTATGCGTTATGCGTTATGCTTATGCCACATGCGTTATGCGTTATGCGTTATGCGTTATGCGTTATGCGTTATGCGTTATGCGTTATGCGTTATGCGTTATGCGTTATGCGTTATGCGTTATGCGTTATGCGTTAAGCGTTATTTGCGTTATGGGTTATGCGTTATGCGTTATGCGTTATGCGTTATGCGTTATGCGTTATGCGTTATGCGTTATGCGTTATGCGTTATGCGTTATGCGTTATGCGTTATGCGTTATGCGTTATGCGTTATGCGTTATGCGTTATGCGTTATGCGTTATGCGTTATGCGTTATGCGTTATGCGTTATGCGTTATGCGTTATGCGTTATGCGTTATGCGTTATGCGTTATGCGTTATGCGTTATGCGTTATGCGTTATGAGTTTTGCGTTACGCGTTATGCGTTATGCGTTATGCCACATGCGTTATGCGTTATGCGTTATGCGTTATGCGTTATGCGTTATGCGTTATGCGTTATGCGTTATGCGTTATGCGTTATGCGTTATGCGTTATGCGTTATGCGTTATGCGTTAAGCGTTATTTGCGTTATGGGTTATGCGTTATGCGTTATGCGTTATGCGTTATGCGTTATGCGTTATGCGTTATGCGTTATGCGTTATGCGTTATGCGTTATGCGTTATGCGTTATGCGTTATGCGTTATGCGTTATGCGTTATGCGTTATGCGTTATGCGTTATGCGTTATGCGTTATGCGTTATGCGTTATGCGTTATGCGTTATGGGCTATGCGTTATGCCTTATGGTTTATACGTTATGCCTTATGCGTTATGCGTTATGTGTTATGCGTTATGAGTTTTGCGTTACGCGTTATGCGTTATGCGTTATGCGTTATGCGTTATGCGTTATGCGTTATGCGTTATGCGTTATGCGTTATGCGTTATGCGTTATGCGTTATGCGTTATGCGTTATGCGTTATGCGTTATGCGTTATGCGTTATGCGTTATGCGTTATGCGTTATGCGTTATGCGTTATGCGTTATGCGTTATGCGTTATGCGTTATGCGTTATGCGTTATGCGTTATGCGTTATGCGTTATGCGTTATGCGTTATGCGTTATGCGTTATGCGTTATGCGTTATGCGTTATGCGTTATGCGTTATGCGTTATGCGTTATGCGTTATGCGTTATGCGTTATGCGTTATGCGTTATGCGTTATGCGTTATGCGTTATGCGTTATGCGTTATGCGTTTTGCGTTATGCGTTATGCGTTATGCGTTATGACTTTTCATTATGCGTTATGCGTTATGCGTTATGCGTTATGCGTTATGGGCTATGCGTTATGCCTTATGGTTTATACGTTATGCGTTATGCGTTATGCGTTATGCGTTATGCGTTATGAGTTTTGCGTTACGCGTTATGCGTTATGCGTTATGCGTTATGCGTTATGCGTTATGCGTTATGCGTTATGCGTTATTTGCGTTATGCGTTATGCGTTATGCGTTATGCGTTATGCGTTGTGCGTTGTGCGTTGTGCGTTGTGCGTTGTGCGTTGTGCGTTATGCGTTATGCGTTATGCGTTATGCGTTATGCGTTATGCGTTATGCGTTATGCGTTATGCGTTATGCGTTGTGCGTTGTGCGTTGTGCGTTGTGCGTTGTGCGTTGTGCGTTGTGCGTTGTGCGTTGTGCGTTATGCGTTATGCGTTATGCGTTATGCGTTATGCGTTATGCGTTATGCGTTAAGCGTTATTTGCGTTATGGGTTATGCGTTATGCGTTATGCGTTATGCGTTATGCGTTATGCGTTATGCGTTATGCGTTATGCGTTATGCGTTATGCGTTATGCGTTATGCGTTATGCGTTATGCGTTATGCGTTATGCGTTATGCGTTATGCGTTATGCGTTATGCGTTTTGCGTTATGCGTTATGCGTTATGCGTTATGACTTTTCATTATGCGTTATGCGTTATGCGTTATGCGTTATGCGTTATGGGCTATGCGTTATGCCTTATGGTTTATACGTTATGCGTTATGCGTTATGCGTTATGCGTTATGCGTTATGCGTTATGAGTTTTGCGTTACGCGTTATGCGTTATGCGTTATGCGTTATGCGTTATGCGTTATGCGTTATGCGTTATGCGTTATGCGTTATGCGTTATGCGTTATGCGTTATGCGTTATGCGTTATGCTTATGCCACATGCGTTATGCGTTATGCGTTATGCGTTATGCGTTATGCGTTATGCGTTATGCGTTATGCGTTATGCGTTATGC
Source organism: Lasioglossum baleicum (assembly GCF_051020765.1). NCBI lineage: Eukaryota > Metazoa > Arthropoda > Insecta > Hymenoptera > Halictidae > Lasioglossum > Lasioglossum baleicum. Next base: position 82,071 of record NW_027469559.1, read on the forward strand.
GTTATGCGTTATGCGTTATGCGTTATGCGTTATGCGTTATGCGTTATGCGTTATGCGTTATGCGTTATGCGTTATGCGTTATGCGTTATGCGTTATGCGTTATGCGTTATGCGTTATGCGTTATGCGTTATGCGTTATGCGTTATGCGTTATGCGTTATGCGTTATGCGTTATGCGTTATGCGTTATGCGTTATGCGTTATGCGTTATGAGTTTTGCGTTACGCGTTATGCGTTATGCTTATGCCACATGCGTTATGCGTTATGCGTTATGCGTTATGCGTTATGCGTTATGCGTTATGCGTTATGCGTTATGCGTTATGCGTTATGCGTTATGCGTTATGCGTTATGCGTTATGCGTTATGCGTTATGCGTTAAGCGTTATTTGCGTTATGGGTTATGCGTTATGCGTTATGCGTTATGCGTTATGCGTTATGCGTTATGCGTTATGCGTTATGCGTTATGCGTTATGCGTTATGCGTTATGCGTTATGCGTTATGCGTTATGCGTTATGCGTTATGCGTTATGCGTTATGCGTTATGCGTTATGCGTTATGCGTTATGCGTTATGCGTTATGCGTTATGCGTTATGCGTTATGCGTTATGCGTTAAGCGTTATTTGCGTTATGGGTTATGCGTTATGCGTTATGCGTTATGCGTTATGCGTTATGCGTTATGCGTTATGCGTTATGCGTTATGCGTTATGCGTTATGCGTTATGCGTTATGCGTTATGCGTTATGCGTTATGCGTTATGCGTTATGCGTTATGCGTTATGCGTTATGCGTTATGCGTTATGCGTTATGCGTTATGCGTTATGCGTTATGCGTTATGCGTTATGCGTTATGCGTTATGCGTTATGCGTTATGCGTTATGCGTTATGCGTTTTGCGTTATGCGTTATGCGTTATGCGTTATGACTTTTCATTATGCGTTATGCGTTATGCGTTATGCGTTATGCGTTATGGGCTATGCGTTATGCCTTATGGTTTATACGTTATGCGTTATGCGTTATGCGTTATGCGTTATGCGTTATGCGTTATGAGTTTTGCGTTACGCGTTATGCGTTATGCGTTATGCGTTATGCGTTATGCGTTATGCGTTATGCGTTATGCGTTATGCGTTATGCGTTATGCGTTATGCGTTATGCGTTATGCGTTATGCGTTATGCGTTATGCTTATGCCACATGCGTTATGCGTTATGCGTTATGCGTTATGCGTTATGCGTTATGCGTTATGCGTTATGCGTTATGCGTTATGCGTTATGCGTTATGCGTTATGCGTTATGCGTTATGCGTTATGCGTTATTTGCGTTATGTGTTATGCGTTATTTGCGTTATGCGTTATGCGTTATGCGTTATGCGTTATGCGTTATGCGTTGTGCGTTGTGCGTTGTGCGTTGTGCGTTGTGCGTTGTGCGTTGTGCGTTGTGCGTTGTGCGTTATGCGTTATGCGTTATGCGTTATGCGTTATGCGTTATGCGTTATGCGTTATGCGTTATGCGTTATGCGTTATGCGTTATGCGTTATGCGTTATGCGTTATGCGTTATGCGTTATGCGTTATGCGTTATGCGTTATGCGTTATGCGTTATGCGTTATGCGTTATGCGTTATGCGTTATGCGTTATGCGTTATGCGTTATGCGTTATGCGTTATGCGTTATGCGTTATGCGTTATGCGTTATGCGTTATGCGTTATGCGTTATGCGTTATGCGTTATGCGTTATGCGTTATGAGTTTTGCGTTACGCGTTATGCGTTATGCGTTATGCGTTATGCGTTATGCGTTATGCGTTATGCGTTATGCGTTATGCTTATGCCACATGCGTTATGCGTTATGCGTTATGCGTTATGCGTTATGCGTTATGCGTTATGCGTTATGCGTTATGCGTTATGCGTTATGCGTTATGCGTTATGCGTTATGCGTTAAGCGTTATTTGCGTTATGGGTTATGCGTTATGCGTTATGCGTTATGCGTTATGCGTTATGCGTTATGCGTTATGCGTTATGCGTTATGCGTTATGCGTTATGCGTTATGCGTTATGCGTTATGCGTTATGCGTTATGCGTTATGCGTTATGCGTTATGCGTTATGCGTTATGCGTTATGCGTTATGCGTTATGCGTTATGCGTTATGCGTTATGCGTTATGCGTTATGCGTTATGCGTTATGCGTTATGCGTTATGCGTTATGCGTTAAGCGTTGTTTGCGTTATGCGTTATGCGTTATGCGTTATGCGTTATGCGTTATGCGTTATGCGTTATGCGTTATGCGTTATGCGTTATGCGTTATGCGTTATGCGTTATGCGTTATGCGTTATGCGTTATGCGTTATGCGTTATGCGTTATGCGTTATGCGTTATGCGTTATGCGTTATGCGTTATTTGCGTTATGCGTTATGCGTTATGCGTTATGCGTTATGCGTTATGCGTTATGCGTTATGCGTTGTGCGTTGTGCGTTGTGCGTTGTGCGTTGTGCGTTGTGCGTTGTGCGTTGTGCGTTGTGCGTTCTGCGTTATGCGTTGTGCGTTATGCGTTATGCGTTATGCGTTATGCGTTATGCGTTATGCGTTATGCGTTATGCGTTATGCGTTATGCGTTATGCGTTATGCGTTATGCGTTATGCGTTATGCGTTATGCGTTATGCGTTATGCGTTATGGGCTATGCGTTATGCCTTATGGTTTATACGTTATGCGTTATGCGTTATGCGTTATGCGTTATGCGTTATGCGTTATGAGTTTTGCGTTACGCGTTATGCGTTATGCGTTATGCGTTATGCGTTATGCGTTATGCGTTATGCGTTATGCGTTATGCGTTATGCGTTATGCGTTATGCGTTATGCGTTATGCGTTATGCGTTATGCGTTATGCGTTATGCTTATGCCACATGCGTTATGCGTTATGCGTTATGCGTTATGCGTTATGCGTTATGCGTTATGCGTTATGCGTTATGCGTTATGCGTTATGCGTTATGCGTTATGCGTTATGCGTTATGCGTTATGCGTTATGCGTTATTTGCGTTATGCGTTATGCGTTATTTGCGTTATGCGTTATGCGTTATGCGTTATGCGTTATGCGTTATGCGTTGTGCGTTGTGCGTTGTGCGTTGTGCGTTGTGCGTTGTGCGTTGTGCGTTGTGCGTTGTGCGTTCTGCGTTATGCGTTATGCGTTATGCGTTATGCGTTATGCGTTATGCGTTATGCGTTATGCGTTATGCGTTATGCGTTATGCGTTATGCGTTATGCGTTATGCGTTATGCGTTATGCGTTATGCGTTATGCGTTATGCGTTATGCGTTATGCGTTATGCGTTATGCGTTATGCGTTATGCGTTATGCGTTATGCGTTATGCGTTATGCGTTATGCGTTATGCGTTATGCGTTATGCGTTATGCGTTATGCGTTATGAGTTTTGCGTTACGCGTTATGCGTTATGCGTTATGCGTTATGCGTTATGCGTTATGCGTTATGCGTTATGCGTTATGCTTATGCCACATGCGTTATGCGTTATGCGTTATGCGTTATGCGTTATGCGTTATGCGTTATGCGTTATGCGTTATGCGTTATGCGTTATGCGTTATGCGTTATGCGTTATGCGTTATGCGTTAAGCGTTATTTGCGTTATGGGTTATGCGTTATGCGTTATGCGTTATGCGTTATGCGTTATGCGTTATGCGTTATGCGTTATGCGTTATGCGTTATGCGTTATGCGTTATGCGTTATGCGTTATGCGTTATGCGTTATGCGTTATGCGTTATGCGTTATGCGTTATGCGTTATGCGTTATGCGTTATGCGTTATGCGTTATGCGTTATGCGTTATGCGTTATGCGTTATGCGTTATGCGTTATGCGTTATGCGTTATGCGTTATGAGTTTTGCGTTACGCGTTATGCGTTATGCGTTATGCCACATGCGTTATGCGTTATGCGTTATGCGTTATGCGTTATGCGTTATGCGTTATGCGTTATGCGTTATGCGTTATGCGTTATGCGTTATGCGTTATGCGTTATGCGTTATGCGTTAAGCGTTATTTGCGTTATGGGTTATGCGTTATGCGTTATGCGTTATGCGTTATGCGTTATGCGTTATGCGTTATGCGTTATGCGTTATGCGTTATGCGTTATGCGTTATGCGTTATGCGTTATGCGTTATGCGTTATGCGTTATGCGTTATGCGTTATGCGTTATGCGTTATGCGTTATGCGTTATGCGTTATGCGTTATGCGTTATGGGCTATGCGTTATGCCTTATGGTTTATACGTTATGCCTTATGCGTTATGCGTTATGTGTTATGCGTTATGAGTTTTGCGTTACGCGTTATGCGTTATGCGTTATGCGTTATGCGTTATGCGTTATGCGTTATGCGTTATGCGTTATGCGTTATGCGTTATGCGTTATGCGTTATGCGTTATGCGTTATGCGTTATGCGTTATGCGTTATGCGTTATGCGTTATGCGTTATGCGTTATGCGTTATGCGTTATGCGTTATGCGTTATGCGTTATGCGTTATGCGTTATGCGTTATGCGTTATGCGTTATGCGTTATGCGTTATGCGTTATGCGTTATGCGTTATGCGTTATGCGTTATGCGTTATGCGTTATGCGTTATGCGTTATGCGTTATGCGTTATGCGTTATGCGTTATGCGTTATGCGTTATGCGTTATGCGTTATGCGTTATGCGTTATGCGTTTTGCGTTATGCGTTATGCGTTATGCGTTATGACTTTTCATTATGCGTTATGCGTTATGCGTTATGCGTTATGCGTTATGGGCTATGCGTTATGCCTTATGGTTTATACGTTATGCGTTATGCGTTATGCGTTATGCGTTATGCGTTATGAGTTTTGCGTTACGCGTTATGCGTTATGCGTTATGCGTTATGCGTTATGCGTTATGCGTTATGCGTTATGCGTTATTTGCGTTATGCGTTATGCGTTATGCGTTATGCGTTATGCGTTGTGCGTTGTGCGTTGTGCGTTGTGCGTTGTGCGTTGTGCGTTATGCGTTATGCGTTATGCGTTATGCGTTATGCGTTATGCGTTATGCGTTATGCGTTATGCGTTATGCGTTGTGCGTTGTGCGTTGTGCGTTGTGCGTTGTGCGTTGTGCGTTGTGCGTTGTGCGTTGTGCGTTATGCGTTATGCGTTATGCGTTATGCGTTATGCGTTATGCGTTATGCGTTAAGCGTTATTTGCGTTATGGGTTATGCGTTATGCGTTATGCGTTATGCGTTATGCGTTATGCGTTATGCGTTATGCGTTATGCGTTATGCGTTATGCGTTATGCGTTATGCGTTATGCGTTATGCGTTATGCGTTATGCGTTATGCGTTATGCGTTATGCGTTATGCGTTTTGCGTTATGCGTTATGCGTTATGCGTTATGACTTTTCATTATGCGTTATGCGTTATGCGTTATGCGTTATGCGTTATGGGCTATGCGTTATGCCTTATGGTTTATACGTTATGCGTTATGCGTTATGCGTTATGCGTTATGCGTTATGCGTTATGAGTTTTGCGTTACGCGTTATGCGTTATGCGTTATGCGTTATGCGTTATGCGTTATGCGTTATGCGTTATGCGTTATGCGTTATGCGTTATGCGTTATGCGTTATGCGTTATGCGTTATGCTTATGCCACATGCGTTATGCGTTATGCGTTATGCGTTATGCGTTATGCGTTATGCGTTATGCGTTATGCGTTATGCGTTATGCGTTATGCGTTATGCGTTATGCGTTATGCGTTATGCGTTATGCGTTATGCGTTATGCGTTATGCGTTATGCGTTATGCGTTATGCGTTATGCGTTATGCGTTATGCGTTATGCGTTATGCGTTATGCGTTATGCGTTATGCGTTATGCGTTATGCGTTATGCGTTATGCGTTATGCGTTATGCGTTATGCGTTATGCGTTATGCGTTATGAGTTTTGCGTTACGCGTTATGCGTTATGCTTATGCCACATGCGTTATGCGTTATGCGTTATGCGTTATGCGTTATGCGTTATGCGTTATGCGTTATGCGTTATGCGTTATGCGTTATGCGTTATGCGTTATGCGTTATGCGTTATGCGTTATGCGTTATGCGTTAAGCGTTATTTGCGTTATGGGTTATGCGTTATGCGTTATGCGTTATGCGTTATGCGTTATGCGTTATGCGTTATGCGTTATGCGTTATGCGTTATGCGTTATGCGTTATGCGTTATGCGTTATGCGTTATGCGTTATGCGTTATGCGTTATGCGTTATGCGTTATGCGTTATGCGTTATGCGTTATGCGTTATGCGTTATGCGTTATGCGTTATGCGTTATGCGTTATGCGTTAAGCGTTATTTGCGTTATGGGTTATGCGTTATGCGTTATGCGTTATGCGTTATGCGTTATGCGTTATGCGTTATGCGTTATGCGTTATGCGTTATGCGTTATGCGTTATGCGTTATGCGTTATGCGTTATGCGTTATGCGTTATGCGTTATGCGTTATGCGTTATGCGTTATGCGTTATGCGTTATGCGTTATGCGTTATGCGTTATGCGTTATGCGTTATGCGTTATGCGTTATGCGTTATGCGTTATGCGTTATGCGTTATGCGTTATGCGTTTTGCGTTATGCGTTATGCGTTATGCGTTATGACTTTTCATTATGCGTTATGCGTTATGCGTTATGCGTTATGCGTTATGGGCTATGCGTTATGCCTTATGGTTTATACGTTATGCGTTATGCGTTATGCGTTATGCGTTATGCGTTATGCGTTATGAGTTTTGCGTTACGCGTTATGCGTTATGCGTTATGCGTTATGCGTTATGCGTTATGCGTTATGCGTTATGCGTTATGCGTTATGCGTTATGCGTTATGCGTTATGCGTTATGCGTTATGCGTTATGCGTTATGCTTATGCCACATGCGTTATGCGTTATGCGTTATGCGTTATGCGTTATGCGTTATGCGTTATGCGTTATGCGTTATGCGTTATGCGTTATGCGTTATGCGTTATGCGTTATGCGTTATGCGTTATGCGTTATTTGCGTTATGTGTTATGCGTTATTTGCGTTATGCGTTATGCGTTATGCGTTATGCGTTATGCGTTATGCGTTGTGCGTTGTGCGTTGTGCGTTGTGCGTTGTGCGTTGTGCGTTGTGCGTTGTGCGTTGTGCGTTATGCGTTATGCGTTATGCGTTATGCGTTATGCGTTATGCGTTATGCGTTATGCGTTATGCGTTATGCGTTATGCGTTATGCGTTATGCGTTATGCGTTATGCGTTATGCGTTATGCGTTATGCGTTATGCGTTATGCGTTATGCGTTATGCGTTATGCGTTATGCGTTATGCGTTATGCGTTATGCGTTATGCGTTATGCGTTATGCGTTATGCGTTATGCGTTATGCGTTATGCGTTATGCGTTATGCGTTATGCGTTATGCGTTATGCGTTATGCGTTATGCGTTATGAGTTTTGCGTTACGCGTTATGCGTTATGCGTTATGCGTTATGCGTTATGCGTTATGCGTTATGCGTTATGCGTTATGCTTATGCCACATGCGTTATGCGTTATGCGTTATGCGTTATGCGTTATGCGTTATGCGTTATGCGTTATGCGTTATGCGTTATGCGTTATGCGTTATGCGTTATGCGTTATGCGTTAAGCGTTATTTGCGTTATGGGTTATGCGTTATGCGTTATGCGTTATGCGTTATGCGTTATGCGTTATGCGTTATGCGTTATGCGTTATGCGTTATGCGTTATGCGTTATGCGTTATGCGTTATGCGTTATGCGTTATGCGTTATGCGTTATGCGTTATGCGTTATGCGTTATGCGTTATGCGTTATGCGTTATGCGTTATGCGTTATGCGTTATGCGTTATGCGTTTTGCGTTATGCGTTATGCGTTATGCGTTATGAGTTTTGCGTTACGCGTTATGCGTTATGCGTTATGCGTTATGCGTTATGCGTTATGCGTTATGCGTTATGCGTTATGCGTTATGCGTTATGCGTTATGCGTTATGCGTTATGCGTTATGCGTTATGCGTTATGCGTTATGCGTTATGCGTTATGCGTTATGCGTTATGCGTTATGCGTTATGCGTTATGCGTTATGCGTTATGCGTTATGCGTTATGCGTTATGCGTTATGCGTTATGCGTTATGCGTTATGCGTTATGCGTTATGCGTTATGCGTTATGCGTTATGCGTTATGCGTTATGCGTTATGCGTTATGCGTTATGCGTTATGCGTTATGCGTTATGCGTTATGCGTTATGCGTTATGCGTTATGCGTTATGCGTTATGCGTTATGCGTTATGCGTTATGCGTTATGCGTTATGCGTTATGCGTTATGCGTTATGCGTTATGCGTTATGCGTTATGCGTTATGCGTTATGCGTTATGCGTTATGCGTTATGCGTTATGCGTTATGCGTTATGCGTTATGCGTTATGCGTTATGAGTTTTGCGTTACGCGTTATGCGTTATGCGTTATGCGTTATGCGTTATGCGTTATGCGTTATGCTTATGCCACATGCGTTATGCGTTATGCGTTATGCGTTATGCGTTATGCGTTATGCGTTATGCGTTATGCGTTATGCGTTATGCGTTATGCGTTATGCGTTATGCGTTATGCGTTATGCGTTATGCGTTAAGCGTTATTTGCGTTATGGGTTATGCGTTATGCGTTATGCGTTATGCGTTATGCGTTATGCGTTATGCGTTATGCGTTATGCGTTATGCGTTATGCGTTATGCGTTATGCGTTATGCGTTATGCGTTATGCGTTATGCGTTATGCGTTATGCGTTATGCGTTATGCGTTATGCGTTATGCGTTATGCGTTATGCGTTATGCGTTATGCGTTATGCGTTATGCGTTATGCGTTATGCGTTATGCGTTATGCGTTATGCGTTATGCGTTATGCGTTTTGCGTTATGCGTTATGCGTTATGCGTTATGACTTTTCATTATGCGTTATGCGTTATGCGTTATGCGTTATGCGTTATGGGCTATGCGTTATGCCTTATGGTTTATACGTTATGCGTTATGCGTTATGCGTTATGCGTTATGCGTTATGCGTTATGAGTTTTGCGTTACGCGTTATGCGTTATGCGTTATGCGTTATGCGTTATGCGTTATGCGTTATGCGTTATGCGTTATGCGTTATGCGTTATGCGTTATGCGTTATGCGTTATGCGTTATGCGTTATGCGTTATGCGTTATGCGTTATGCGTTATGCGTTATGCGTTATGCGTTATGCGTTATGCGTTATTTGCGTTATGCGTTATGCGTTATGCGTTATGCGTTGTGCGTTGTGCGTTGTGCGTTGTGCGTTGTGCGTTGTGCGTTGTGCGTTATGCGTTATGCGTTATGCGTTATGCGTTATGCGTTATGCGTTATGCGTTATGCGTTATGCGTTATGCGTTATGCGTTGTGCGTTGTGCGTTGTGCGTTGTGCGTTGTGCGTTGTGCGTTGTGCGTTGTGCGTTGTGCGTTGTGCGTTATGCGTTATGCGTTATGCGTTATGCGTTATGCGTTATGCGTTATGCGTTATGCGTTATGCGTTATGCGTTATGCGTTATGCGTTATGCGTTATGCGTTATTTGCGTTATGGGTTATGCGTTATGCGTTATGCGTTATGCGTTATGCGTTATGCGTTATGCGTTATGCGTTATGCGTTATGCGTTATGCGTTATGCGTTATGCGTTATGCGTTATTTGCGTTATGCGTTATGCGTTATTTGCGTTATGCGTTATGCGTTATGCGTTATGCGTTATGCGTTATGCGTTGTGCGTTGTGCGTTGTGCGTTGTGCGTTGTGCGTTGTGCGTTGTGCGTTGTGCGTTGTGCGTTATGCGTTATGCGTTATGCGTTATGCGTTATGCGTTATGCGTTATGCGTTATGCGTTATGCGTTATGCGTTATGCGTTATGCGTTATGCGTTATGCGTTATGCGTTATGCGTTATGCGTTATGCGTTATGCGTTATGCGTTATGCGTTATGCGTTATGCGTTATGCGTTATGCGTTATGCGTTATGCGTTATGCGTTATGCGTTATGCGTTATGCGTTATGCGTTATGAGTTTTGCGTTACGCGTTATGCGTTATGCGTTATGCGTTATGCGTTATGCGTTATGCGTTATGCGTTATGCGTTATGCTTATGCCACATGCGTTATGCGTTATGCGTTATGCGTTATGCGTTATGCGTTATGCGTTATGCGTTATGCGTTATGCGTTATGCGTTATGCGTTATGCGTTATGCGTTATGCGTTATGCGTTATGCGTTATGCGTTATGCGTTATGCGTTATGCGTTATGAGTTTTGCGTTACGCGTTATGCGTTATGCGTTATGCGTTATGCGTTATGCGTTATGCGTTATGCGTTATGCTTATGCCACATGCGTTATGCGTTATGCGTTATGCGTTATGCGTTATGCGTTATGCGTTATGCGTTATGCGTTATGCGTTATGCGTTATGCGTTATGCGTTATGCGTTATGCGTTATGCGTTATGCGTTAAGCGTTATTTGCGTTATGGGTTATGCGTTATGCGTTATGCGTTATGCGTTATGCGTTATGCGTTATGCGTTATGCGTTATGCGTTATGCGTTATGCGTTATGCGTTATGCGTTATGCGTTATGCGTTATGCGTTATGCGTTATGCGTTATGCGTTATGCGTTATGCGTTATGCGTTATGCGTTATGCGTTATGCGTTATGCGTTATGCGTTATGCGTTTTGCGTTATGCGTTATGCGTTATGCGTTATGAGTTTTGCGTTACGCGTTAGGCGTTATGCGTTATGCGTTATGCGTTATGCGTTATGCGTTATGCGTTATGCGTTATGCGTTATGCGTTATGCGTTATGCGTTATGCGTTATGCGTTATGCGTTATGCGTTATGCGTTATGCGTTATGCGTTATGCGTTATGCGTTATGCGTTATGCGTTATGCGTTATGCGTTATGCGTTATGCGTTATGCGTTATGCGTTATGCGTTATGCGTTATGCGTTATGCGTTATGCGTTATGCGTTATGCGTTATGCGTTATGCGTTATGCGTTATGCGTTATGCGTTATGCGTTATGCGTTATGCGTTATGCGTTATGCGTTATGCGTTATGCGTTATGCGTTATGCGTTATGCGTTATGCGTTATGCGTTATGCGTTATGCGTTATGCGTTATGCGTTATGAGTTTTGCGTTACGCGTTATGCGTTATGCGTTATGCGTTATGCGTTATGCGTTATGCGTTATGCTTATGCCACATGCGTTATGCGTTATGCGTTATGCGTTATGCGTTATGCGTTATGCGTTATGCGTTATGCGTTATGCGTTATGCGTTATGCGTTATGCGTTATGCGTTATGCGTTATGCGTTAAGCGTTATTTGCGTTATGGGTTATGCGTTATGCGTTATGCGTTATGCGTTATGCGTTATGCGTTATGCGTTATGCGTTATGCGTTATGCGTTATGCGTTATGCGTTATGCGTTATGCGTTATGCGTTATGCGTTATGCGTTATGCGTTATGCGTTATGCGTTATGCGTTATGCGTTATGCGTTATGCGTTATGCGTTATGCGTTATGCGTTATGCGTTATGCGTTATGCGTTATGCGTTATGCGTTATGCGTTTTGCGTTATGCGTTATGCGTTATGCGTTATGACTTTTCATTATGCGTTATGCGTTATGCGTTATGCGTTATGCGTTATGGGCTATGCGTTATGCCTTATGGTTTATACGTTATGCGTTATGCGTTATGCGTTATGCGTTATGCGTTATGCGTTATGAGTTTTGCGTTACGCGTTATGCGTTATGCGTTATGCGTTATGCGTTATGCGTTATGCGTTATGCGTTATGCGTTATGCGTTATGCGTTATGCGTTATGCGTTATGCGTTATGCGTTATGCGTTATGCGTTATGCGTTATGCGTTATGCGTTATGCGTTATGCGTTATGCGTTATGCGTTATGCGTTATGCGTTATGCGTTATTTGCGTTATGCGTTATGCGTTATGCGTTATGCGTTGTGCGTTGTGCGTTGTGCGTTGTGCGTTGTGCGTTGTGCGTTGTGCGTTATGCGTTATGCGTTATGCGTTATGCGTTATGCGTTATGCGTTATGCGTTATGCGTTATGCGTTATGCGTTATGCGTTGTGCGTTGTGCGTTGTGCGTTGTGCGTTGTGCGTTGTGCGTTGTGCGTTGTGCGTTGTGCGTTCTGCGTTATGCGTTATGCGTTATGCGTTATGCGTTATGCGTTATGCGTTATGCGTTATGCGTTATGCGTTATGCGTTATGCGTTATGCGGTATGCGTTATGCGTTATTTGCGTTATGGGTTATGCGTTATGCGTTATGCGTTATGCGTTATGCGTTATGCGTTATGCGTTATGCGTTATGCGTTATGCGTTATGCGTTATGCGTTATGCGTTATGCGTTATGCGTTATGCGTTATGCGTTATTTGCGTTATGCGTTATGCGTTATTTGCGTTATGCGTTATGCGTTATGCGTTATGCGTTATGCGTTGTGCGTTGTGCGTTGTGCGTTGTGCGTTGTGCGTTGTGCGTTGTGCGTTGTGCGTTGTGCGTTGTGCGTTATGCGTTATGCGTTATGCGTTATGCGTTATGCGTTATGCGTTATGCGTTATGCGTTATGCGTTATGCGTTATGCGTTATGCGTTATGCGTTATGCGTTATGCGTTATGCGTTATGCGTTATGCGTTATGCGTTATGCGTTATGCGTTATGCGTTATGCGTTATGCGTTATGCGTTATGCGTTATGCGTTATGCGTTATGCGTTATGCGTTATGCGTTATGCGTTATGCGTTATGAGTTTTGCGTTACGCGTTATGCGTTATGCGTTATGCGTTATGCGTTATGCGTTATGCGTTATGCGTTATGCTTATGCCACATGCGTTATGCGTTATGCTTATGCCACATGCGTTATGCGTTATGCGTTATGCGTTATGCGTTATGCTTATGCCACATGCGTTATGCGTTATGCGTTATGCGTTATGCGTTATGCGTTATGCGTTATGCGTTATGCGTTATGCGTTATGCGTTATGCGTTATGCGTTATGCGTTATGCGTTATGCGTTATGCGTTATGCGTTATGCGTTATGCGTTATGCGTTATGCGTTATGCGTTATGCGTTAAGCGTTATTTGCGTTATGGGTTATGCGTTATGCGTTATGCGTTATGCGTTATGCGTTATGCGTTATGCGTTATGCGTTATGCGTTATGCGTTATGCGTTATGCGTTATGCGTTATGCGTTATGCGTTATGCGTTATGCGTTATGCGTTATGCGTTATGCGTTATGCGTTATGCGTTATGCGTTATGCGTTATGCGTTATGAGTTTTGCGTTACGCGTTATGCGTTATGCGTTATGCGTTATGCGTTATGCGTTATGCGTTATGCGTTATGCTTATGCCACATGCGTTATGCGTTATGCGTTATGCGTTATGCGTTATGCTTATGCCACATGCGTTATGCGTTATGCGTTATGCGTTATGCGTTATTTGCGTTATGCGTTATGCGTTATTTGCGTTATGCGTTATGCGTTATGCGTTATGCGTTATGCGTTATGCGTTGTGCGTTGTGCGTTGTGCGTTGTGCGTTGTGCGTTGTGCGTTGTGCGTTGTGCGTTGTGCGTTATGCGTTATGCGTTATGCGTTATGCGTTATGCGTTATGCGTTATGCGTTATGCGTTATGCGTTATGCGTTATGCGTTATGCGTTATGCGTTATGCGTTATGCGTTATGCGTTATGCGTTATGCGTTATGCGTTATGCGTTATGCGTTATGCGTTATGCGTTATGCGTTATGCGTTATGCGTTATGCGTTATGCGTTATGCGTTATGCGTTATGCGTTATGCGTTATGCGTTATGCGTTATGCGTTATGCGTTATGCGTTATGCGTTATGCGTTATGCGTTATGCGTTATGAGTTTTGCGTTACGCGTTATGCGTTATGCGTTATGCGTTATGCGTTATGCGTTATGCGTTATGCGTTATGCTTATGCCACATGCGTTATGCGTTATGCGTTATGCGTTATGCGTTATGCTTATGCCACATGCGTTATGCGTTATGCGTTATGCGTTATGCGTTATGCGTTATGCGTTATGCGTTATGCGTTATGCGTTATGCGTTATGCGTTATGCGTTATGCGTTATGCGTTATGCGTTATGCGTTAACCGTTATTTGCGTTATGGGTTATGCGTTATGCGTTATGCGTTATGCGTTATGCGTTATGCGTTATGCGTTATGCGTTATGCGTTATGCGTTATGCGTTATGCGTTATGCGTTATGCGTTATGCGTTATGCGTTATGCGTTATGCGTTATGCGTTATGCGTTATGCGTTATGCGTTATGCGTTATGCGTTATGCGTTATGCGTTATGCGTTATGCGTTATGCGTTATGCGTTATGCGTTATGCGTTATGCGTTATGCGTTATGCGTTTTGCGTTATGCGTTATGCGTTATGCGTTATGACTTTTCATTATGCGTTATGCGTTATGCGTTATGCGTTATGCGTTATGGGCTATGCGTTATGCCTTATGGTTTATACGTTATGCGTTATGCGTTATGCGTTATGCGTTATGCGTTATGCGTTATGAGTTTTGCGTTACGCGTTATGCGTTATGCGTTATGCGTTATGCGTTATGCGTTATGCGTTATGCGTTATGCGTTATGCGTTATGCGTTATGCGTTATGCGTTATGCGTTATGCGTTATGCGTTATGCGTTATGCGTTATGCGTTATGCGTTATGCGTTATGCGTTATGCGTTATGCGTTATGCGTTATGCGTTATGCGTTATGCGTTATGCGTTATGCGTTATGCGTTATGCGTTATGCGTTATGCGTTATGCGTTATGCGTTATGCGTTATGCGTTATGCGTTATGCGTTATGCGTTATGCGTTATGCGTTATGCGTTATGCGTTATGCGTTATGCGTTATGCGTTATGAGTTTTGCGTTACGCGTTATGCGTTATGCGTTATGCGTTATGCGTTATGCGTTATGCGTTATGCGTTATGCTTATGCCACATGCGTTATGCGTTATGCGTTATGCGTTATGCGTTATGCGTTATGCGTTATGCGTTATGCGTTATGCGTTATGCGTTATGCGTTATGCGTTATGCGTTATGCGTTATGCGTTAAGCGTTATTTGCGTTATGGGTTATGCGTTATGCGTTATGCGTTATGCGTTATGCGTTATGCGTTATGCGTTATGCGTTATGCGTTATGCGTTATGCGTTATGCGTTATGCGTTATGCGTTATGCGTTATGCGTTATGCGTTATGCGTTATGCGTTATGCGTTATGCGTTATGCGTTATGCGTTATGCGTTTTGCGTTATGCGTTATGCGTTATGCGTTATGCGTTATGCGTTATGCGTTATGCGTTATGCGTTATGCGTTATGCGTTATGCGTTATGCGTTATGCGTTATGCGGTATGCGTTATGCGTTATGCGTTATGCGTTATGCGTTATGCGTTATGCGTTGTGCGTTATGCGTTATGCGTTATGCGTTATGCGTTATGCGTTATGCGTTATGCGTTATGCGTTATGGGCTATGCGTTATGCCTTATGGTTTATACGTTATGCGTTATGCGTTATGCGTTATGCGTTATGCGTTATGCGTTATGAGTTTTGCGTTACGCGTTATGCGTTATGCGTTATGCGTTATGCGTTATGCGTTATGCGTTATGCGTTATGCGTTATGCGTTATGCATTATGCGTTATGCGTTATGCGTTATGCGTTATTTGCGTTATGGGTTATGCGTTATGCGTTATGCGTTATGCGTTATGCGTTATGCGTTATGCGTTATGCGTTATGCGTTATGCGTTATGCGTTATGCGTTATGCGTTATGCGTTATTTGCGTTATGCGTTATGCGTTATTTGCGTTATGCGTTATGCGTTATGCGTTATGCGTTATGCGTTATGCGTTGTGCGTTGTGCGTTGTGCGTTGTGCGTTGTGCGTTGTGCGTTGTGCGTTGTGCGTTGTGCGTTATGCGTTATGCGTTATGCGTTATGCGTTATGCGTTATGCGTTATGCGTTATGCGTTATGCGTTATGCGTTATGCGTTATGCGTTATGCGTTATGCGTTATGCGTTATGCGTTATGCGTTATGCGTTATGCGTTATGCGTTATGCGTTATGCGTTATGCGTTATGCGTTATGCGTTATGCGTTATGCGTTATGCGTTATGCGTTATGCGTTATGCGTTATGCGTTATGCGTTATGCGTTATGCGTTATGCGTTATGCGTTATGCGTTATGCGTTATGCGTTATGCGTTATGCGTTATGCGTTATGCGTTATGCGTTATGCGTTATGAGTTTTGCGTTACGCGTTATGCGTTATGCGTTATGCGTTATGCGTTATGCGTTATGCGTTATGCGTTATGCTTATGCCACATGCGTTATGCGTTATGCGTTATGCGTTATGCGTTATGCGTTATGCTTATGCCACATGCGTTATGCGTTATGCGTTATGCGTTATGCGTTATGCGTTATGCGTTATGCGTTATGCGTTATGCGTTATGCGTTATGCGTTATGCGTTATGCGTTATGCGTTATGCGTTATGCGTTATGCGTTAAGCGTTATTTGCGTTATGGGTTATGCGTTATGCGTTATGCGTTATGCGTTATGCGTTATGCGTTATGCGTTATGCGTTATGCGTTATGCGTTATGCGTTATGCGTTATGCGTTATGCGTTATGCGTTATGCGTTATGCGTTATGCGTTATGCGTTATGCGTTATGCGTTATGCGTTATGCGTTATGCGTTATGCGTTATGCGTTATGCGTTATGCGTTATGCGTTATGCGTTATGCGTTATGCGTTATGCGTTATGCGTTTTGCGTTATGCGTTATGCGTTATGCGTTATGACTTTTCATTATGCGTTATGCGTTATGCGTTATGCGTTATGCGTTATGGGCTATGCGTTATGCCTTATGGTTTATACGTTATGCGTTATGCGTTATGCGTTATGCGTTATGCGTTATGCGTTATGAGTTTTGCGTTACGCGTTATGCGTTATGCGTTATGCGTTATGCGTTATGCGTTATGCGTTATGCGTTATGCGTTATGCGTTATGCGTTATGCGTTATGCGTTATGCGTTATGCGTTATGCGTTATGCGTTATGCGTTATGCGTTATGCGTTATGCGTTATGCGTTATGCGTTATGCGTTATGCGTTATGCGTTATGCGTTATGCGTTATTTGCGTTATGCGTTTTGCGTTATGCGTTATCCGTTATGCGTTATGCGTTGTGCGTTGTGCGTTGTGCGTTGTGCGTTGTGCGTTGTGCGTTGTGCGTTGTGCGTTGTGCGTTCTGCGTTATGCGTTATGCGTTATGCGTTATGCGTTATGCGTTATGCGTTATGCGTTATGCGTTATGCGTTATGCGTTATGCGTTATGCGTTATGCGTTATGCGTTATGCGTTATGGGTTATGAGTTTTGCGTTACGCGTTATGCGTTATGCGTTATGCGTTATGCGTTATGCGTTATGCGTTATGCGTTATGCGTTATGCGTTATGCGTTATGCGTTATGCGTTATGCGTTATGCGTTATGCGTTATGCGTTATGCGTTGTGCGTTATGCGTTATGCGTTATGCGTTATGCGTTATGCGTTATGCGTTATGCGTTATGCGTTATGCGTTATGCGTTATGCGTTATGCGTTATGCGTTATGCGTTATGCGTTATGCGTTATGCGTTATGCGTTATGCGTTATGCGTTATGCGTTATGCGTTATGCGTTATGAGTTTTGCGTTTTGCGTTATGCGTTATGCGTTATGCGTTATGCGTTATGCTTATGCCATATGCGTTATGCGTTATGCGTTATGCGTTATGCGTTATGAGTTTTGCGTTACGCGTTATGCGTTATGCGTTATGCGTTATGCGTTATGCTTATGCCTTATGCGTTATGCGTTATGCGTTATGCGTTATGCGTTATGCGTTATGCGTTATGCGTTATGCGTTATGCGTTATGCGTTATGCGTTATGCGTTATGCGTTATGCGTTATGCGTTATGCGTTATGCGTTATGCGTAATGCGTTATGCGTTATGCGTTATGCGTTATGCGTTATGCGTTATGCGTTATGCGTTATGCGTTATGCGTTATGCGTTATGCGTTATGCGTTATGCGTTATGCGTTATGCGTTATGCGTTATGCGTCATGCGTTATGCGTTATGCGTTATGCATTATGCGTTATGCGTTATGCGTTATGCGTTATGCGTTATGCGTTATGCGTTATGCGTTATGCGTTATGCGTTATGCGTTATGCGTTATGCGTTATGCGTTATGCGTTATGCGTTATGCGTTATGCGGTATGCGTTATGCGTTATGCGTTATGCGTTATGCGTTATGCGTTATGCGTTATGCGTTATGCGTTATGCGTTATGCGTTATGCGTTATGCGTTATGCGTTATGCGTTATGCGTTATGCGTTATGCGTTATGCGTTATGCGTTATGCGTTATGCGTTATGCGTTATGCGTTATGCGTTATGGGTTATGAGTTTTGTGTTACGCGTTATGCGTTATGCGTTATGCGTTATGCGTTATGCGTTATGCGTTATGCGTTATGCGTTATGCGTTATGCGTTATGCTTATGCCACATGCGTTATGCGTTATGCGTTATGCGTTATGCGTTATGCGTTATGCGTTATGCGTTATGCGTTATGCGTTATGCGTTATGCGTTATGCGTTATGCGTTATGCGTTATGCGTTATGCGTTATTTGCGTTATGCGTTATGCGTTATTTGCGTTATGCGTTATGCGTTATGCGTTATGCGTTATGCGTTATGCGTTGTGCGTTGTGCGTTGTGCGTTGTGCGTTGTGCGTTGTGCGTTGTGCGTTGTGCGTTATGCGTTATGCGTTATGCGTTATGCGTTATGCGTTATGCGTTATGCGTTATGCGTTATGCGTTATGCGTTATGCGTTATGCGTTATGCGTTATGCGTTATGCGTTATGCGTTATGCGTTATGCGTTATGCGTTATGCGTTATGCGTTATGCGTTATGCGTTATGCGTTATGCGTTATGCGTTATGCGTTATGCGTTATGCGTTATGCGTTATGCGTTATGCGTTATGCGTTATGCGTTATGCGTTATGCGTTATGCGTTATGCGTTATGCGTTATGAGTTTTGCGTTACGCGTTATGCGTTATGCGTTATGCGTTATGCGTTATGCGTTATGCGTTATGCGTTATGCTTATGCCACATGCGTTATGCGTTATGCGTTATGCGTTATGCGTTATGCGTTATGCGTTATGCGTTATGCGTTATGCGTTATGCGTTATGCGTTATGCGTTATGCGTTATGCGTTAAGCGTTATTTGCGTTATGGGTTATGCGTTATGCGTTATGCGTTATGCGTTATGCGTTATGCGTTATGCGTTATGCGTTATGCGTTATGCGTTATGCGTTATGCGTTATGCGTTATGCGTTATGCGTTATGCGTTATGCGTTATGCGTTATGCGTTATGCGTTATGCGTTATGCGTTATGCGTTATGCGTTATGCGTTATGCGTTATGCGTTATGCGTTATGCGTTATGCGTTTTGCGTTATGCGTTATGCGTTATGCGTTATGACTTTTCATTATGCG